>NW_027150985.1:0-287368 GCF_018691715.1 Phytophthora cinnamomi | reverse complement strand
TTCGTGGTTCGTGTTAGCAATGCGTAATATCGGTGAGGACATAACGAGTGTATTATAATGCAACTATTATAATACATGCTATGGACAATAAACAATTTAATAGTTTTCCTAGGACTAGTTGGAATGCTATGGACAATAAACAATTTAATAGTTTTCCCTAGGAAGGGTAGCAAGATGAAGTAATCGCATCGAATTAGAAAACCATTGTTTCACCTTCAGAGAGTGATTGATGCTTCTAATCAACATTTCGATGAGACGTACGCATAAAAATATGACCGTCGGATGCTTGAAACCAGTGCTCGCAACGGGTGCCCGAAAGTAGGGTACCGCCGACCCGGCCCGCCCGAAAGCATTACGGACGGGTACGGGTACCCGATTGAAATTGCGGGTGGGTACGGTGACCCGGTAGGTACAGGACAGGCATAGATCCGAATATGGTTGTCAAGCATTCCAGTCGTTTCTGGTTAGAATGTGATGGTTAAATATAAATGTTTAATTATTTATTATTGAAACTACGGGTACGGGCCTCAGAAAAAATAATATCCGCGCAGTATTCATTACATTTGTAACAGGTCAATTATTTATTACGGTCAATCGTTTAAACCAGTACAATACAACATAGTTCCAATAACAGGTAATACAATATGTTAATATACCACTTCACTTGTGGTGAGCTTGCACTGCTTGCGATCATCCATTTCACTGAGCTTCTGCTGCTCAGTGAGCTCGGTCCTAGACACTTATGAATTCCCAAGATGGTAGACAGCAAGGAAATCTTCCCGTTCTTCTACGGCGACCTCGGCTCGGGCAGCTACGCGTGCGAGGAATGTGGCACCGCGAGGAAGCAACAGATCGGCAGCGGCTACTCCAACTTGACGGCGCATATCATCACCAATCACCCTCAATATGAGGAGACGTACGCAGCGGCGGCACGCTCCAGAGCTTCGATTTTGTGTCACAGGAGACGAACCACCGCTTCCAGTGGTTGCGGTGGGTCGTCGAGCGCAATTTGCCGATCACCGAGGTCGACGACGCGACCACGCGCTCGAAGAGCAAGTCAAGTGGCCGCCCATCTCATCCAAAGCCTTAAAGCAATGCATGCAGACGGTGGCGATGAATGTGGGAGCAGCCGTCGACCAGGAGATGAGTGTCCAGTTTGGCCTGATGCTTGACTATGCAATGATGCAGATGGAATACACTGATATTGTCCCAGTCATTGATTATGGGTCTTGTGTGTTATTGCAATTCGTATTACTGCTGTTCGTTTACCGCAGTTCCGTTTTGTACTGTATTTTCCAAGGCCTGGGTACGGGTACCCGAAATTCACGGAGGGATCTGCCGGACGGGTGCGGGTGCCCGATACCAGATCAGCACACCAGTTGGACGGGTAGGGTGACCCGTGAACCTCTGT
The DNA here is from genome assembly GCF_018691715.1 of Phytophthora cinnamomi. Classification (NCBI taxonomy): domain Eukaryota; phylum Oomycota; class Peronosporomycetes; order Peronosporales; family Peronosporaceae; genus Phytophthora; species Phytophthora cinnamomi. Next base: position 285,957 of record NW_027150985.1, on the reverse strand, counting down.
TTGCGACCTCTGCTTGAAACATAGTAGCATAGGTCTAAAATGCAACGTTTTTTACTCTACACTACAGCCCGACTTTCAAGTGAATGTGTTCCGTTTTCTATTCTCTTGTTAGGTCCTTGAGAAGTACAACAAACAATGCTACATCAACTTGCCCGAAGCTCATGAAAGAAACTCGATGATCTTTCCAATCGTGTCCTGGCCAGCAGAGGAGGGTCTTGTGTCTGTACGTTTGGGTTATTCAGAAGGTGGTGCAGCCTTGCACTGGCATTCTTTTTCCTCCACCTCCGCATTTTGATGGTTGCCATCAGTCCACTGGCAGAATGGCATCTCCCGTCAGCAACGCTAACGCAATCGGTATCACCGATGTTGGCACCATCTGCGGAGCGCACAAGGTATCCCCATCGCTCAAATGTGGTGCCGAAAGGCTAGCGAGCGGACTCGACTGATATTCAATTGCCACAATCATGTCGATCACTTGAGCACTCGAGCGTGATGTGCCTAGAACATTAACACCGGATTTACCGGCCGTAGATAGCGAAAAGTCCACTCCGCCAAAAGAAGTCTGGAGGAGAGATCGACTTGGACACTGGATGGACCCACCGCTGAGAACTGTGCTTGATATCACGCTGGCGTTATTGAGAGCAGGCAAAATGAGATCGAATGGAGAGACGGATGACAGACATTCCACTGTTCGGGAAATGGTGGGGTCTTCCGAAGTAGTCACCACGTATCCCGCGCCGTCCACGATCATGTATGTACGCAGCGTATCACCTTGACTGATGGTTGTAAAGCCGTCGTAGCGAATACTAGTCTACGACTGGTCTCGCAAAAATGATAAACGCGTCTTGCCCGTGAATGGACAGCCCGTTACCCCCAAGGGTGACACGGAGCTGTAACGGTGGGACGTTGTCCAACATCGAGGTCTGGAACGAGTGTACATCTGCTGGCTCCATTGTATCTCTCGAACGGTGCGAGGGCAGCGCTTGTGCCATGCAAATGATGAGCGCGATAACTGCAGCGATGGCCGATTCGATTGACAGCTGCATCTAAACAGCTGGATGTGGTCGGGCGCGGGGTTCAGGAATGAGTTGCTTTGATTTTTGGGTCGATCTATCTCGGACGGTTATGGTGTGGTTTAAAGCTACATGCGCACGTATTACGTCTAGTCGACGGTACCCGTAGTGACATAATCTCACGCACCATCCCTTAAGTATAGTTTGTCTTCAGATTGCTGACTGTAAAAGTCACTGTGTGGCTAATACCAAGAGCGTTTGATACATGTGGGAATAATGGCATCGGCGACGCGGTGATAAAGTGTCGTTTGGCATGGCTGGCAGCAACCTGATAAGGTTCACCGTAATGTGGAAGCTACGGTACACATATTACTCCGTGCTATTCAAAGTAAGCTGGCTTGTTGTTCTGAATCGCTGAGCTTCCATTTGCACGGTAGAAGGCTTTGTCATTCTGACAAGCATACGACTAGGTTACAGTGTAATGAAACGCTTGTTCCTGTTCGAGCAACCAGCTCCTCAACGAAATTATTAGGGAATTGAGTCGACAAAAGGTGACTATAATTACGGGTAATCACTAACACCGGCTCGGGAGAATAATCATCGACACGGGCAATCACCGACGCGGACTCGACCAGCCAGGATCATTTCCGGATGCTAAGTGGGGGGGGGACAAACGTTCGGACTGGCCACTAAACACCTTAAACGCTGTGCTCACCGTGGCACGTAACAACTGCGTGAAGGCGATGATTCCCAGCATGATTAATGCCCATACCTCAGCAAAGGGAATAGATTGATTTCTGCAGAAAGTAAGATTGAAAAAAATCGCGCCTAAGTGTCACGTTTACGAAGTAAACATTGCATCGATGAATTGAAACGTGACCAAACATGTTTGGTTGATAGGGTAGGTGTCATGGTCTGCAAATCCGCTACAAATCCTATTGGTCAAGGTGAACACAGTAGTGCTGGCTAACGTAGATCTCTCGGTCGTGCAGCGAACCTTGGGCGTGAGGTACTATGGTACAAAAAGATTGCTAGTTAGTGCTAATGAGGATGAATGTCCTTATTGGCTGGTGGCAGTGGCGCGTTATTTCCTCAGGCTACACACGGTTCACCACCTCCGACTGAAACATGGGCTGTACGTTTCCCGTAATCAATGAGTTGTGCATTTTAAACATGACGATTTCACGAATTCGAATACTAATAATGCAGATAGCATAAAGGTATACTGAGCCACCCACGCAAAGCCCCATCAGAGCGGCTGTCCTTGCGTGGCATCTCCTGGATTGACCGCAGTCAGTTCCGGGACAGCATTCTGCAATCTGCTTCCCTCGAGTCTGACCAAGGCATCCTTCTCGAACAAGAATGGGTCTACCCTACCTTGTGCTGGCTATTCTAGTCACACTGGCTGTTCTCACCGACGGGAAAACAAGCGCCACCAGCGAGATCTCCGCGATTGAGTCAAAAGGGTTGTAGAACAAAACGCGTACTACTGCTGATGCACGCCCAACGCGCGCGCTGCTTGGAGGTGACCCAACGTTGGAGGAACGAGTGGTGGGGGTGGAAGAGGTGGACGACGAGGAGTTACACATACACAAGTGAGTGGAGTAGGATATCTTTATCCATCCGAGCTCGTGAAAAAGGGAATCCGAAAATTCACTGGATGGCTGAGGCGCGTTTTCCGCGTCAAAAATAACTGAGAGGGTCTGGTATATTTCTCTGGGGAGCTGATATACTCCAAAGAAAATAGGCCAAGAGATCGCTTACTAAGAAATCCGGTTGTTGAATTCTAAAGTTTGTAAGCTGGCTTCTCGTTTGGTCTTATGTTGACAGCACACACAAACGCTTCACTTAGTGATTCCCGCGACAAAAACTACGGGACAATTGGACATAATTTTCCTTACGCCGAAGACGCTGCCCTAAATAAGTACACTTGCTCGACCTTGACCGGTTGCTGTGGCGAATCTTGTGAAGCGGCGTCATGATTGGTATACCCGAGCCATTGAAGGTGGGAACTTGCCTGTGGAAATCGCGCGGATTGGTAAAATGGAGACGGTCAAATACCTGATCAGCATCGGGTACAACGAACCTGAGTTAATCGGTAAAGCTTTTGTAGTTGTTCCACCGAGCAAAGCACCCGAGAGCTTGCAGATGTTGATTGATACTGGGTATGTATCATCGGATGCCTTCGAGAAGGGTTTCGAGGCTGCATCAGCGGCAAGACGCCACAATACTACAACACGAAAACGCCTTCTCCGCAGCCTGTCATTCGAGAGTACTCACGATGCCACTGTGTTGAAGGTGCTGTACGAGAAAGAACGTCTTTCTGCTGACTCTACCATAACTACTTTTTTCACAGGCATCCCCTCTAATGCGTTTAGCGCGGTTTCCGACAGGCTATTCATTGCTACGACGCCGCAATATGCGCACATGGATCACTCGCTATGCAGCAGCCCCTGCGTGGAATGGCGAGTTGTTAAGGTTGTTCTACGATGAGCAGCGGATGTCACCTGAATTTCTGTATGATCCCCGTAGTCAAAGTAAAAGTTTGCTAAGATTCCATACTATGCAATCCATACCGGCAGTATTATTTGTAGACGCCCTGAAAAAGGTGTGAGCTAAAGTACTAAGTATTAATTAATATGGAAATCGTAGTACAGTATTACACTATTAGCATTCCTTCAAGTATTATCTGGTCTGACAATAACATAAAACTTCGATTGCAAAAAAAACGCAATTTTTCCTGATTTATTATCAAGTGCGATTTCTTCCTTGAGCAGCGATATGGAATGTCGTTGGCTGTAGAGTCAATCAAAGTTGAAATTCGTGGGAGGATCCACCACAGCCTCGATGGATGTGATGTTCACCGTTTCCGTGATGGGCTGTGAGAACACGAAGAAGTTTGATTTGTACACTTCGCAAGAGAGGGAATCGGGACACGGGCCCGCATTTTCGGCTACATCCACTGAACAGCCACCCGCAGTGAACTTGTAGTTGATTCCACTTGAGTTTTCAGGGTCGGAGTCAAAGCTCAAATCGGAGCTGTCGGCCTTGCTGCTCGAGCTAGACACCTTCGTGTACACGCTGACAATCTCGAGTGTACACATAAACTTATTGGGACCGTAGGCACTCGCAGTGCGTAACGCCGAATTCAGAAGCTCAATGCTTGCATCAGTCACGTTGGTCGGCACCCAGTCGCCCGAGGTTTCTGCTTGGCAAGTCGAGATAACCAGTAGTGCCAAGCCAGCGAGCGAGGGAAGGAGGCACGCGCGAAGACCATGAGAGTGAAGTCGAAGCGCTCGTGTGTTGTCGTCAGGAGTTGGGATATTGGGAAATGAAGTCTACAGCCCGGCAGCTATTCTTCCGTGTTAACGTTTTTAACGCCATTAGAGGGACCATTCCCGCGGAGCATCGTGATCACGAGGATATAGCGTCCAGGTGTTCACCGTAGTAAACAAGTAGCGTTTCGATTGCGTCCATGAAGTCTGTCTTCAAGCAAATTCGAAAGAACTATATCAAGAATGTAAAGGATCAATCCTAAAAATCAAATGGCCTCCGTCAGTCCGAGCGCAGTGAAGACGGCTCCCGCCGACCAGGAAGGTCCCATCGTGGGTCCACTACAGCCCCTGAATCACTAATCTAAGACGGTACTTCGCTGTAAGGCTCTGCTCGCTACGGCGAGCAAAGCCTTACAATTAACCAGTTTACTGCCGCGAATTGGCGATGCTTGTCTAGTCCAAATTCAGCCCGAAGGCATTGACTTTATATACTTGGTGATACGGTGGCCTTGCTTTTAAGATCTACTTACTCCGCGGGCGTGATGGACGTCACCTTGAGCGTGTTCGTCCAGGGCTGAGAGAACACGACGATATTGTAGCTGGAGTAGTCGCAGTTGCGGTCGTTGCAGGCGCCCAGCTCGTTGTCCGATTGCACGGTGCATCCAGCAACCTGGAACTTGTAGTTAGTGCCGGCCACAGTCTGCGTCTGGAGACCTTCGACGGCGATGAGGCAGACGCGGGCGGTCACGCTCTCGTCGTACGTGCTCACGTTGCCCGCCGCCTTGACTAGAATGTCAATGTCGTCGCTGGTGGCGTTCTTCTGCGTGTAGCCGCCGAGAATCGTCGCGCCTTGTGCCGTCGAAACAGCGGCGAGCGCCAGACCGGCGAGGAGAGCGACCGAGGAGCGCACAAAAGCCATGGTGATCTATGTAGATGGAAGACCTGTGACTATGACGGTGGTGGGTAGATATCCAAGCTGCTGAATAGCCTGGGGTTGGTCTCGAGCGCGAGAGTTCGGGAATGAACGGCGGCGCGCACTGAATTTTCGTGTGCTCGATATGCGCGCAGCGCGGACTGCCCATCTTCTCCACGGAAGCAAACGGGTGTGCATTTCTGTCTGCCGATCCTATCGGCTGCTCCCGGCTTTCGGTTCTTCACACACAAGTCAAGTCAAGGCAAGGCGAGCTGGGGACTGCGTTGTGGTGTTGAAGCGATTGCATACGAGTAGGTCACCTCCCAGCTGTCGAAACGGTTCTAAGCTTTTGACTTGCATAATGTATGCTTTTGACCGTTACGGTGGACCGACAGAGGCAGGGCTGTCCACAGCTGTTCCGAAGCAACGTTGAAATGATACAGTACATGTAGACAAGAGCGAGTCTCACTTAGCAGTGGCTCGTGACCGGCTTCAACGACAGCGGCCAGTAGCAATTCGAACACACGCGAGACCCAAACGAGCTTTATCTGCTCGCAACATGGTAGGATAACATCCACCCAGACAGGATGGCGAGGGAAGCGCTGGAGTCTGCGCCTTTGCATCGAAATCCGGCGCAGCTGTGAATTGTAGTCGCTGAATACCAGTTGAACCATGGTCATACGCACCGAAAGGTGGTGCCTACCGTCGGTGCTGATTCTTCAGTCTTCGAGTCGGAGCTGCAGGGAAGACTTCCAGCCAACGGCAGCATGGTGGTCTTCCCCCCTCGCGTAGCTGTCTTAGGACGGCCTGCTGGCGCTTTTGATGGACTGCGGGCGCTCACTAGGATGTCCCTCGGCAGAGGCGAGGCGAACGGGTCGCTGGATACTAGTACGAGGAACAGTCAATTTTTAAGCATACGACCCGCCCAGTCGCGGTGGTAAACCTCCGGCTCCTGCAGAGGTCGAGTGTCCACACGATATTTTCGTTCTGGTCCACAAAGGCGCGCGTCTGGCAGTGCTTTCTGAGGGCAGCATGTCCGTCATCACATACTGTAGCTGGCACTATATATTAAATACATGCTGCTTCTTGCTAGCCCACTTTACCGCTTGTAGATCTCTACCCGCTCTACCCAGCATCTGTCGAACACCAAAAGAGGGTTTCCTACTTCTGTCCGTGGCCGTCTCCGTCGCGGGACCAACGTGAATCACCCGATAACACACAAGGACTTCACGTTTGCCATTCTGTAACTCGCACGCCCCACCGCAGTTGCCCAGGAAACGATGCGGCCGACTCGGTACTTCTCCCTCACCGCCAGCGCTGCAGCTTTGGCTGGTTTTCTCCTGCCTGGAGCTGAAGCAACGCCGTTCGCCAACAACCCCGTGACAATCGTAGCTAGCGCTACATCGCTGTCGCACACTAGCCCTGCCTTCGGCGGTATTGCCCCCGGCACCGACCTGACGAAACTCACCTATGAGGTCCACGAGTACACTGTGATCACTTCAAACAGCAGCACGTCGACGCACCAGAGCACGAGCACCACCACGTCCACTGGAAGTGACGGCAGGTCAACTTCAACTACTACATCCAAGTCCAGCACCTCGACCAAGCAGGAGTCAAACAAACAATCAACGGTGGTAACCACCGTTGGCAATGGATCGGTAATGGCGCCAGCCAGCGAGCGCAGGCTAGAGCAAACCACCAGCGACATCCAAAAGCTCGAGAAACACTTCGGTTCTCCTTTGGAGTTGAACGTAAACAACTTGGCTTCAAGTGCGGCGTACCACACGATGCCGTGGCCCAGCAGCTACTGGGCGATCTACCTGGATGGTATCAACTACCGTTGGGCTTCTCACAGCGAGCCCAGTGCGACGGAGAAGTACGCGAGTGCCTTCGGTGTTGACCCAGACACGCTCATGACTAGTGTTTCTAAGTCTACTGGTGTCATGTCAATGTCTGATCGACCGAAGTGTTCCACCAACTGGGACTGTGCCGGCCAAAAAGACGGCAGTGTCTGCGCCCGTCGTGAAGGACAATATGAAGGCTATTGCATTCCGACCTGGTTTGGTATTTGTCACGCCTGGGCGCCGGCAGCTCTGCTTGAGCCCGAACCCAACTGCGCAGTTACGCACAACGGCGTGACGTTCCAACCTATGGACATCAAGGCCCTGCTATCGGAGATCTACGATGGAGCGAACATCGCCACAGTCTTCACCGGCGCAAGATTTTACGGGCCTGACTCGAAGGACACGACTGACGAATACGGCAGATACACGGACTCATCGCGTCGGGATATGGGTCCGGGCTTCATGCACGTCGCGCTAGCTAACATCATCGGGCGATTCAGTACTTCGGTGGTAATGGACGTCTCGGCCGGCGCTGAGGTCTGGAACCAGCCCGTTTACAGCTACAAGGTGCTCTCGCAAACGGAATTGACGCCCAGTGACGCTGCAAACCAGTACTTTGGGGTCTCGACGTATCCTTTCAACAGCGCGGCTCAACGCATTATGTATGTAGAGAGCAAGGTCTCGTGGATGATCGAGACGTTTGAAGATGGCGGACTAGTTTCCTCGGGCCGTGCTTCCAGGTACATGACGGGCAAGAAGTATACGTACCTCCTCGAGCTCGACAACGACTACAACATCCTCGGCGGTGAATGGGTGGGCGAATCAAAATCAGACCACCCTGACTTCCTTTGGCTTCCTAAGGCTCGCCCGGATCTCAGCCTCGTCACGGATGTGGGTCTTAGCTACCAGAACGTGCGCACTTTGTTGGATAAAGCTACCAACTGCTAGAAGGGTATTAGCACTGCTAAGTTAGCAATCTATTCGTACTGTAGCGTGACGTGGGCGTGTATGTTACTGTTAAAACTTGAATGCGTTGGTCAATTGAAACTCTTTAATGCGTCCAAGCCTGCAACTTTGTGAACATATTACGAAGTAGTTAGATGTACTTGATACGAATTCAGCACATAATGCATCATTTGAATGCTGTCGTCTTCTCTTTTTCAATGAACAGGTTTGTTTGAGGGAAATTCAACGTGCTTCTCTATTTATGCATTTCTTTTTGGCTCTACGCAACCTCCTTCTTGCTGCTCAAACTCATTTGACTCAGCAGCGGCATTTCTTCTTCTTCTTTCCACCGTTGTGGGAGTCTTTCGAAGACTCGCGCAGTTCATCCTCACTGTCGCTGCTCTTCTTTTTCCTTTTGTGCGAACTGGACGACGACGACTTCCGGCTGCCGCGTTCTTTGCTGTACATGACATACTTGTCCTTCTGATTGAGTTCCGTTGCCAACGCTGCTAGTTCCGGGTTGTGCGGCTCGAGCTTTGTCAGCCATTTTACCGCCATGCGTTTGCGACCGCTTCGTGTCTTGCGCCACACGGCGGGGAAGTTCTGCGAGCTGCAGTAGTTCTGCGTGACAGCCACGGTGTCGTCCACGTTGAACACTGCGTGCCACCAGCCTCCGGGGATATACACCGTCTCTCCGGGGTACTGCATAAACTCGATGCACTGCAAGGTCCCCGGCGGACTAGCGCGCTTCAGTCGAGGGAGCAGATCCATGAAGTAGTTGACAGCCTCGTCGTCTTCGTCTCCTCGAATGTGTTTCTTGCCATTCACGAGATTTTTGGGGAGATGCGGCGGGAACAGAACCCAGCGCTTGCGCCCCACGATCAACGTGTTCCACGCACTGGTGCCAAGCGGGTCCAAATGCAGCGTGGTACCCGAGCGCTTCGGTCCGACCAGGAACCAGCGGTACGGCGGTCGTCGGTCCTCTCCAACCAGCGAAAACAGGTCCTCGGGGAAGTACTTCGGCACCTTGTAGTCATCAAGCAGAGGCTTTGTGTCCTTGTGGTCGTCAAATGTGCTATCAAAAATGTACAGCGGACTGTCATCCGTCTGGTGGTTCATGTACGTCATAAAGTACTTGAACTTCATGCGGATCGTCTTGCCATTGTCATCCTCGCCGCACTTGAGCATGACGCGCTTGTAATTCTTACGCAGCTTCTTGAGCGACCAGTGCTTCAGCGCGCCCCATCCTTCGGCCTCCGGGATGCCGCCAATCACCACCGGCACCTGCGGACGCTCGTACTCGTCGATGAACCTCTTGACGCTCAGTTCGCTGCAGTGTTCGCGTTTAATGGGATTGGACTCGTCCAGCGGCAAGTCGCACACATCGGATCCAGCGAAACCCTCGCGATTCCAGGCCTCCGGGTCGATGTCTAGCAGCAGGGAAGAGCGTGACAGCAACGGTTAGCTCTGGCAGAAATGCAAGCGGGTAGAAGTCCAAGCCGTGGATTGGTTGGTGAGTGTCCTGACCTGATCGGTGCTTCTTCTTGGCGCTGTAGACGGCGCGTTGCACCTTCGGAGGGTAAACGGGAGCGGGAACGTGAGGGAAACGCGGCCGCTTGGAAGTGGTGCAGGCGTCCGAGTCCTCTTCGTCGGAACTGGAAGACGAAGAGGAAGAGGAGGAAGAGGACGAGTCCGAAGAGTCCGACGAGTCCGAGGACGACGACGTGACCGACGGAGAGCGGCGGACCTTCCTCTTGCTCTGCATGGCCATGGCTGCCGGTGGTTGAGGCGAGCAGCTCTTGGCTGCAGGTGGCAGCGGCACAGACACGCACGGGGCGCGTGCAATTTCTGTCTGGTCTGCGTGGCGACTCAGACGCCATGCGCCACACCACCACCACACAAACTGAAGCGGCGAGATGCGGTGACGCGAATGTGTTCCGAGTGAGATCCCTATACAAGAATATATTCCTCTAAGAGAGCGGATTTTCGACCACGTCACACATCCTGCGCCCCTCACCCCCCCATACATTCTTCAAGTGAACTCCATGGCCGACAGCGTCTACTCCGTGGCGACCCAGACGTACGTCAAGCTGGCGCTGCACGCGGCCAAGCGGCCGGCCAGCGCCGCGTGCGGCCTGCTGCTGGGGCGCGAACAGGGCCAGGGCTTCTCCGTGGCCGACGCCGTGCCGCTGTTCCACCACGAGGCGCCGCTGGCGCCGCTGCTGGAGGTGGCGTGCGCCATGGCCGACGCGCACGCGCAGCGCCACAAGTTGAAGGTCGTGGGCCTGTACTTCGCCGGAAGTGGGTACTCGCCGTCTGATTCCGGCAACGGACTCAGCCACTTCGCTGAGAAACTGGCGGACAAGGTCGAGGCCAACTGCTCGCGCGCCTGTGTGCTGGTGGTACGGGCTATTAATAGATCGAGGAGCTATTTTAAGGCGACTGACTTGAAGTTTGTATGTGGCTATTTCTAGCTGGACGGCCAGCAGCTCGGCAACCCCAGCAAGACCGGGCTGCAGTTCCTGCTCAAGGACGTCAAGCGCGGGTGGACCAAGGTGGACAACCGTCTCAAGGTGGCGGACGATGCTGCCCAAGTGCTGACTGCCGGGCTCAAGCAGGACGTCCAGAAGGACGTCGTGGACTTCGAGGAGCACCTGGAAGACCCCAGCCAGGACTGGCGGAACCCGCACGTGGTGGAGCTGCTCAAGCTCAACGTATAGAGGGCGGCGGTAGGATGGGGAAACGAGCTCTTCATTCAGTGGTCTAAGGTTAGTTGCCCACATACAAGACTGTGTGTCTATGCTATGCTATGCCATGCCGCCTTTTGTCTAGAGGAGGAGGCTCGCAAACCGGCTGGACGTCTGGGTGTACACGTCGTGCTGCAGGTGCGCCAACTCCACGCTCTCCTGGCTCTGGTGCTGCGCAGGTGACGAAGCGAGTGACCGCAGGTGGTTGGCCAGCAGCAGTCGCGCGTTCTCCACGTCCCAAAGCAGCGGGTGGGCGTGGCGCAGCGCGCAGGTCAGACGTCCGGCTGCTGCGAACTCGCCCTGCGCCACTAGCGCGCACACGACATAGTCGCCGCTGGATGTCCAGAGAGCGTTTTCTTTTGTGGTGCTTTGCAGTAGGAAAGCCACCACGGAGGAGTGGAGACCGTGCTGTAAGAGAACCGCGACGTCGAAGCGCAGTAGAGCGAGCTCGACGGAAGTAAACCAACTGCGAGATCCTTGCGGGAGTTGGCGTACGACTGACAGAGCGCGTTCAGCGTACTTCTCTCGAAGACCGTCGAATGGACACATGAGAAGCAGCTGAATCGCCAGGTCGAGGTTGTTGGCTTCCCAGTGAACCAGGATGACCGCTTCAGTGGCGTCTTCCTCGCTACTCAGCTCTGCGTACGCGTGAGTAGTGTACCAGCTCAATAGGCGAGCACCCCACACGCCCCGCGCAAAGAGAGCTGACCAACACGTTGCGTCTTCCTCGTTCGGCGGCAGCGTTTGCCTGTCAGCCACGGTTCCAACCTGAAACTGCGTTTGCACTCGAGTTTGCACCGCACGCTTTTGCTCATCTTGCCATGCCGCCTGAGCAGCTCCTTCAGAACCGCCAAGAAATTCATCGTGGCGCACTAGCAAGTTGCTCAATGCCACCGTTGCCGTCTCAGCAAACCGTAACGCCTTCGGGTTGTCATCGCTAGAGCACACCTCTACGAAGGCTAGCATCTCCTCGAAGACAGCAGCGAAGTGATTGGAGATATCGCTGCTTGGGACTATCAGAATGCGTTGCCAGTCTGGGTTCTCGTCAAGCTTATACTTGGTGAGAAGCGCAAACCAAACAGCTTTGACGTGAAGGCCGAACTGCCACATGGCCGCACTAGCGTCTCGGCTCCTTTTGCCTTCACAAGTTGTCAGCAGGTGGCTCAGCACCGCAGCTTCCGTCCACTTTTGCTGTTCTTCACCGAATGCAATCAATTGCTCCCACTGCGATAGCACTGTCTCACGCACGATCAGGCTTATACTTTTGACTTCATCTTCGTCAGCAGGAGATTGCATTGCTCCAAGGCGACTGAGGCCGATTTCCTTTAGCAACGCAGATGGCGACTGCGAGAGCATCGTTACAACACGCTCGTATATTTCGTTTGACGGAGCCTTTTCATCACGCGGGTTGCATAACATAGCACGCAGGTAGAATTCAAGCTCGGTTGCTTGCTTACTACTGGGAGCAGTTGAACCAGTGACCCACGTCCACGCTAGACGTTCGACCCATTGAACAGGTTGTTTTGCTCTATCTTCCCCAGCACCCAACGATTGGTCAACCAGGTTCGTGATAGTTGCCCGATAGCTTTGCGCGACTGCATTCAGTGCGACATCGCCACTGGCCTTGCTTCCGCCGGCACGCAGTGCCAACTCCATGATGAGAGTCGCGAGATCCACTGACACCACTCGCCGACAAATCTCCATCAATACGGTATTGTGGAGAATTTCCTCATCGGCAGCTTGCTGGAGTGAGTCCATTGCAAACCAAGTCTTCAAACTTGAAACCAAATCCTCCAACGAATCTGTTCCGTATGTCAAACCACTCTGCTCAATCTCCTTCAGAAGCAAATAACATGCGTTCTCGGCCAGTTCGCGCTCCAGATAGTGCAGCTCCTGCTCTTTTCGCTTGAACTGGGCAGGATCCCACGATACAGACGATGAAGAAGAAGTAGACGATGCGGACGATACATTTGAACGCGGCCCCGCGTTTTGCCACGAGTTGTACTTGGCCTGGAAGAGTGCCAGCGTATCCGCCACAATCTCTACACGCTTTTGAGGTGTCAACAGGGCTCCAAAGTGTTCCAAGCCATCCAGTGATTGTCCATAGAACTCCTCCGCAATATTTAGGTGAGCTACCAACTCAGGGGTTGGTTTGCCACTTGATCCATCCAGGAACAAGCAGTGGAACAGCGTTAAGTGTTCATTCGAGAGTACCGAAAGACATGGCACGCATGACTCATACGCGTAGACTGCCAAGTCAGCAGATAGGCCGGAAGCTCCATGCTCTCTCCAGATTCCTTTGAGCTGGTCGTTTATGTAAATCATGACCATGGAACTAGGGGTAACATGATGCAGCTTGCGTAAGATCTTAGTAACAAACTTGATGGTTTTGCCTGTGAGAAGAGGTCGCACTGCTTCAACAGCCACCTCTCGATTCGCAATCATAGCTTGAGGGTCCGTGCGCGATGACGCTAAAGGTGTCAACAGTTCGGTAGTTGTTGAGGCTGCACCTATGAGCTTAAGATCAACAGCTTCCACATCGTCTAGTGTGTCTCCGATTTCCTTAAGTTTCTTCAGACACATGAACAGTAAAGTGATACGGTCTGTTGACGGTTTGGACAAAGGAAAACGCGATCGCTCGTGGGGTAAATCAGCCTCAGCAGACTCTTGGTAGCTTCGCTTCGAGGACTCCAGGACCATGCGCAACACGAGTAAGATACCAACGTGGTCTGTTCCTTCGATCCTCTCGTACACGCTGGGCTCTCCTGTGGGTCCCTTTCCCAGCAAAAAGTCTCCGAAAGTGGCCGGCTTTTGTAAGGCCTCCTCCAGGACATCGACCTGCTCGATTCGGAACGCCTGATCCAGTTGCTCTCGACGACCAAGTTGGCTGCTATCCGGCGGGAATAGCAACACGTTCTTAATGTATGCTAGCACACAGTCGTACTCATCAATTCCATACTTGCTAGCAAATTGCCTCGAAAGCTGAAAGTGTTCTTTCTTCGTGGCCAGCAGCATTATCTTTTCGTTTCGGTAGCTTTCATCTTGCGAGAAACGCTCCAGATCCAGTTCAGTGTTGAAGAACGTGCTCATTTGTTCCAGCTCCTGCGACTTCTTCTGCGAAGTCAGTCGCTCTTGGCATCGCTGAGCCAATTTCACGTAGATCTGACGCCGTTGTTCCGATATGGTCAATCGAGATTGCGTTGGACTTGCCACCTCATCTAAAGATCCGTTCTGGGCCTCGATGAGAGGACTAGCGGTTTTCCGTACAGCATCATAGGAGGAAAACAACGCCTCAATACGCTTTCTGCGACTCAGTAACGCCTCCGTGCCGCTGCCACTGTCATCGATGTCCTCCTTCGCCTGAGCCACCTGGAACAAGAATAAGTGATGCAAGCGCCGAACCACAGCTTCACTCGATTGCACAGCATCGCTTCGCGACTGCGAGTCCGACAGTGGCTGCTCGATAAAACTTGGGGACAGGATATCATCGGTGCAAAATACCTCAAACCTTTCATCATCCACGCAGAGGTCACTCCACAGCATAATATAACTGCAACCAAGTTCCAAATATTGCTGCCGTTCCCCAGAGTCGCTACTCGTGGGAACAGTGGTCAGCTCCAACGCCCCCTTCACGCACAGCTGCGCCATCTGCTGTAAGAATGTCGACACAACCTCTTTGTTGTCTTCGTTGTTGCATCCTGAGTCATTGTTGGTCATCACTTGGGCCAGCTGGAATCCACATTGCAGCAGTCGTAGCAGGAACTGACGGTCATTTTTCTCTTCGTGTAGTAACTCAACGACCACTCTCAACTCATTCAGAAGTACAGATTCAGCACTACTGGTTGTTTTGCTGCCAGCAAGTCGTCGCTGCTCCAAATCGTTATCGGATAATCCAAGCTCCACCATCAAGGCCTGAATAGCTTCGATTTTCTCCTGCCATGACAGCACCAAATCTGTCACTTGATGCGCAAAAAGATCCGAAGACGCAACGTTTCCTGCGCTAAACAATGCGCAGCATAATTTGCGCTTTTTACCCCATGACCGGAACGACGAAGCAGACACAAGGTCTAAAATCAACGAGACTAAGTGCAGAAGTGTCAACTTGTCGCCACTATTGTTCTGACTAGCCACGAGTGCATCAGTCTCGGCCGGAATTCCGGCGATAACTTGCATGGTCAGGTCGTACGCAACGTCGTAATCCATGCAATAAAGAGCTGCGTAAGCGCCCTTCATCCAGATTTCGAGCTTTTGTGACTCAACACGTAGTAACTTGACCAAGTGCATTATTGCAGCCAGAGGTTCACTCCATAAATCCGCAGTTGTGTTTTCCTCCGCGAGGCCGGTTTCGCCAATATGGTGTTGTTCTAGCCACTCCCTAGCGCGAACAGACGGCTTGTAGTTGCTCGGGTTACTCACAAATACTTGGCAGACAGCATCCAGTCGGGTGTTGCACTCCTCTTGTTCTTCTGTTGAGCTGCGAAGCTTCGATGGGGACAGCTTAACCGCTCCGTACGTGAGCAGGTCTAACAGTTCGCAAGCGTGCGCTGTGTCTGTCTCGAGCGTCAAAGCCTCTTCATATTGTTGTTTTAAACCAGATTCGGCACGATCTCCTTCATCCCACACTGGAAGCGACAGCAGTTGTCTTACAATTCCAATACAGCTCAGCGCAGAGTCATGAGTAGCGTTTGAATTTGCATCCTCCGAGTACCCAGTCACTGAGTCCAGCTTCGTTCGAATCGCCATGATCAACTCATTTAACACGTGGTCAATCGCCTCCACGTCAGAGGCGATCCAATGGTTCACTAGATTTTGAGCCGCATCAACGTAGGCACGTTCAGGAGCTAGTAGATGCTTTAAAATAACGTCCAGAATCATTTCTTGGCTCAATCGCTCGCCAAATGCGTGCTCTTTCAACTTGACTGCATCTTGTAGCACCTCCATCCACTGACTTCCATCACCATTTTCTTCGTCGTCGGAATAGTCCCCTGGCAAAGCGAACTCGCACATTTGCTCAAGCAAACCACGTGGACTAACGCTGGTGCCACCACCCAGTCCAACATCACCACTTGCCAGCATGCGATACTTCAGTCCGCTGGGTGACGAAACCACGCCGTATTTACTTAGTACATCCATAGTAACCATTAGGTCTTCCATCTCATCCACAGCCACCTGCAATTGCGCAATCTCAGGTGGGTCGTTTTCCTTTCGGATCGGCAACGATTGGAAAATCGTCCATAGCTGCTCCACTAGAGCGAGATGGCGCTGCATATAAACGTCCTCGTCCACACTAGGTGATTTGACACCAACAATGTCCGAGGCATCCACCGAGTACACGACGTCTAAGGCAGTCTCGATCAGTCGCTTGTCACTCTGAATCCACCGATTGTCTAAGGAGATCGACGGATTACTGCGGTGGATTAATTGTGCAGCAAGCGTCAGACTTCCCAAGGAGGACTTGGAAGAAAACGTCTGAGCTAGCCACGAAAACAGATCATCCAAAGCATACATTCGATCCCGTCTCTGCGAGACAAAGACCGTATCTAGGCGATTAACGACAGGAGATACATCTCCGGCAAATTCCTTTTCATCAGTGCCCACCACAATCATGGCTTGATCTTGAATGGAGAGTGCAGTCCACTCATTCAGCGGAAGCAAGCAGCAGGCTGATAGGTGGAGGAGGTACGCACACTTGTATAAACGCTCTGTGTGCAAAAAGAATTCCTCCAACGGCTTTTTGGCTTCTTGTGAAGACCATCCGCTGAAGCATTTCGTGGCAAAAGAGCTAAGCTCGTAAGCAAAAGCAAGCTGGCCATAACGCGTATCCAGCTCCAGAATCCTCTTCAAGAACCATTCGCCATATTCGGAATTGCGCTCATCGCGGGTCATTTGTGTGTATTCTTCAAATTCTGCCAGTTCTTCATCAGTTAGGTCCTGAAGCCGATTATCAGGGGAAAGCGTAACTGGAGTTGCTAACTCGATATCGTCCCCAGCTTCTCCAGCAAGATCATATGCCTTGCTTAATGTGCATACTTGCCCATCGTCCTCGATCTGGGTAGCAATAGCTGGAAGTAGAGATCGATACAAGGATGGTGGCACATAAGGTGGGAGTAACTCGAGCACGTCAAACCAATGAGGAATCAAATTCCACGCATGTCGATCAAGTAGATGCGTAAGTGCATCCACACGACCCTCTCGAGCAAACAGTTTTGCCGTTGTCAAGACAGGTGCGGATCTAAACCGAACATACGCCGCTCCATCAAAAAGTTGAT
The DNA here is from genome assembly GCF_018691715.1 of Phytophthora cinnamomi. NCBI lineage: Eukaryota > Oomycota > Peronosporomycetes > Peronosporales > Peronosporaceae > Phytophthora > Phytophthora cinnamomi. Next base: position 268,951 of record NW_027150985.1, on the reverse strand, counting down.
CACCCGCAATCGACGTGGTAGAAACTCCTTCTTCTTCGCACAGAACCAAGCGCAATGTTTCAAGACGATACATGTACCGCTGAAGATCCACCTTTTCCTGAGACAGCTCAGTAGCAATTTCGTTGCCATCATTCATGCTCATCCAAGTGTTCCACGCAAGATCAAGAATCTTTTTCATGTTAGCACTCGAATCATTCGAGATAAGATGCAAGCATTCATTAAGCACCCATTGCTTGTCCGATATCGCTCGCAAATGATCCAATGCATCTGCAAAGTCGTCGCGCTCCCCACGTTGAAGAAGTCCTCGTGGCCGTGTGGACAAAAACACGAGATATTGAAGTTCCGAGTCGGTTGAAGCGGATTCGTCGTCAATGTCTTGTTTCGTGCAACCAGCTTGGTTTCGGTACTGCATCCATATACGGCGGTGAATGCTGTCAGCATTGATGGCACTCTCACTCACCTCATACAGCGCAACTGTCGCGAGAGCATCATCAAATTGACATGCATCCATCAACAAATCAACAAATGGTTCTAAAGCCAAGTTTTGAACCAGACTTGCAGACCAAACATTCCCGCTCACGACGAATTCACATGCGGAAAATGAAGCGCTATGCTTTTCACTCGAAAATTGATTGCTTGTAGTGAGATCAAGAGTTTCAATATCAACACTTGCTGCACTCATGGAGGGTCTGTAGTGCCTTGCGGGGGTCAGCACAAGGGAGCCAGAAGGCCCTGGCAGCGGCACGTTTTCGTTTTCGCTGTCGCTGCTAGTCGGTCCTGAAGCAGCCCCTTCTTCGGAGTGGGCAATAAACCTCGCGTATATAATGCTGTTGTTCGTAAGCACAATTGCAACCAAGTCGGAAGTCAGCCACACAGCCAGCTTCACTACAACATCCTGGGAGCTGGTAGTTGTTACGTCCTCCACAGTTTGCCACTTCAATACATCCGCACATGCATCAATTTGGCGCATAGCGATCCGCCCGAGATCATCCACCATACTCACAAAATTCCCGTTTGGCGCAAGTGCCAGTTGACGAATTGATCCCCGAATCGCTCGCGACTCTGTCGTTTCGCCACCCACTATCATCCTGAATGGAGCAAACAGCGTGCTCTTGACGCTCGTGAGCAACCCGCTACTCTCCTCAGCGGCCGCTTCGTCACCGCTATCTTCCTCCTCTCCTCCACTCCCCTCGGCACTCACCCTCTGCTTCTTCCCTTTCACCACCATCGTAAAATCCAGCAATTCGGCGACTTCCTTGCTGTCCTTACCCGTCGCCACTTTCCAGACACTCAGCGACGAAGCCTGGTGCTCGACCAAGTCCGCACTGGGGTCTCTCACCCCTCCACTCACCACCAGCGTCGCGCTCTCAGGCTCATAACTCGCGGCCGTGACGCCCGCGTGCCACTCCGCCAACCTTTTCACCGCCTTCATCGTGAACAGGTCCGCGGTGTCTTCCGACGCCGTCTGGTCCATCGCCACCAGCGCCAGTTTGGCCATCTGGACGCCGACACTGAGCCAAACTCCGTCCCCAGCGAGCACGAACACTTTGCTCCCGCTCTGAGCGGGGAAAAACACGTGCACGATGCTCGTCGACGGGTCCCAGTGCTTGGCAGCCAGGTACTTGGCCGGGTCCACCCGCAGCAGCAGCGGGGGGCCCGTGGGAGCCTCAGAGGCTGCGGTAGAAGCCACCCACTCGGGGCGAGCGAAGATCCACATGACGCCCTCGGATTCGCCCCCCGCGCGCGGAATTCGGCCGCTGACGACCAGAAACTTGCGGTCCGGACTCCACACGAGCGTCCACACGCAGTCGTCTACCTGGGGAGCCTCGGCGGTGTCTGATTCTGGCAGTAGATCGACCAGTTCGGGCTCCTCGGCGGCGACGTGGTCGTCCGTCTTGAAAACGCCCAAACGCACGCAGTTCCGCTCCGTCCGCGACCGGAACAGCACCGCCAGATGCGCAGGAGACGCGGCTACAGCGGCGACCTCGAAGCCCGCGGGCAGCGACGCCGTGGGGCCGCGTGCGAGCTCCCGAGCCGCCAGCAGCAGCGGCTGCGTCGCCATCTTCGTCGACGTGTCAAAAACTGCGGGATCAGTGGTACGGTGTACCACTGACAGACTCAGATCTGATCCCATGTGGTTGGTGTGCCGACACACGAGACACGCGCACGGCATCACCCAGTAAAGCGGCGCGTCACTATTGGAATAGACTACGGCGACCATGGCGACTATGGCGACTATGGCGACCAGGGCGACGCGCAAGCCTCTGATGAGCTTCCTGCGGCTGCGCGCGCCCATCCAGGAGCAGCTCCGCGTGGAGGAGGCGCTGTTCCGCGCCGACTCGCAGCGCAACTGGTTCATCTACAACGACGCGCACGCGCCGGCCACGATCGTCATGGGCATCTCGGGCAAGCCGGAGCAGCTGCTGCACCAGGACGCGGTGCGGCGCGACGGCATCCCCGTGCTCAAGCGCTTCAGCGGCGGCGGCACCGTCATCGTGGACCACAACACGGTCTTCACCACCTTCATCTGCAGGCAGCAGGACTTCCCGCAGGTCCGGCCGTACCCGCGCGAGATCATGGCCTGGTCCGAGGGCTTCTTCGCACCTTTCTTCGCTCGCGTGTGCCACGAGAACCTGGTGCGCTAGACGCCTCTGTCTCTGGTCGGAGCTGCAGGGTGGCTGGACTCACTGGTTGCTGGCTGTTGGTTGCTGTGGCTCTGTGTGCAGAAGTTCTCGCTGCGGGAGGACGACTACGTGTTCGACGACCGCAAGTTCGGCGGCAACGCGCAGAGCCTGTCGAAGGACCGCTGGCTGCACCACACGTCGTTCCTGTGGGACTTCGACCCGAAGAACATGGAGTACCTGACCAACCCGGCGCGCCAGCCCAAGTACCGCCAGCAGCGCAGCCACCTCGAGTTTCTGTGCCCGCTGAAGGACGTGCTCAAGCACGAGTGCGCCAACCGCGAGCGGTTCGAGAGCGAGCTGCACGCGGAGCTGGCGCACAACTTCGAGATCGAAGACGTGACGCTGGAAGACGTCAAGCCCATCCTGGAGAAGGAGCACCGCAAGTCCACGCGGTTCCTGGAGCTGTAGCTGTCGACACCAAAGGCAGACTTCCCCGTGAGCAATCCCGACAGCTCCGTCAGTTAGAGCTAGCACTAGACATGGACGAACTAAGCATCGGCATCAAGAGATGTGGTCATATCGATCCAAAAGGGGGAGACATTTCGTTGGGGCCAACTAAATCGTCAAGTGCGCCGCTCCGAGGCTGCTCGCAGTCTAGTTGTCGGACGAGATGAGGCCTAAATAATCGTCCTTGATGGTCCCGATAGCGTTCTACACAGCAGCAGCATTTGCAACAACAACAAATACACCGTGAGTCATCCAGTCAATCTTCCACCGGTTCCAGACCCTTGCAGCACTCACGATCTCAGTGACGTCGACGCTGACGCCCATGATCTTGAGCCGCACGCCGCAGCCCTTGCGGATCTCGACCTCTCGGTCGTCCGAGATCCAGGCGTTGCTCTCGTGGTCGTAGCCGTTGTTGAGGTCCGTGGGCATGGCGTGTCTCGACACGAAGACCTGCAGCGGGCCCACGTCCGCGAAGAAGCCGAGCTGGTTCACGACCGTCACGACGGCGTCCAGCACCTGGTTCTTGAAGGGGCGGAAGAGGATGGCGCGGTAGCGGATGTTGAAGCACACGAAGCCCGAGTTGTCCTGGATCACGCCCTTGCCGATGTCCTCGTCGCGCACCTCCGTGACCGTGATGACGTAGCCGTACTTGCCCATGGACGTGCCCTCCACCTCCTCGATCAGACGCAGCCGGATGATGTCGTGCAGCTTGGGCCCGAAGTGCATCGGGTGCAGCAGCAGGTCGCGCGAGAGCTGCTTGAGGAAGAACATGGCGGCCACGAGCGAGTTGCTGTCCGGCGCGACAATAGCAGCAATGAGGATGAGGAGCTGCTGGCGGGAGCGATAAATGTTGCGAGAAGGTTGTTCCAAGATCATGCGGTGACGCGAAGGTAACTTCAACTTTTGACATACCGACGCACCAGATCTTTGCATCCTGAAAACCAAATTGCGCAGATCAAATCTTGCCCCACACTGACTCGATGGCGCCTATCGAAATCCTTCTTCTCGCCGCCAGCCAGCGCCGCCAAGCTTCAAGACGCAGATAGACGTTCAGGGAAAGACTAAGCAGGCGACAGCGCCGCCTGCGTGATCTCCGAGTGGCGTGCAGCACTCCAATGGCCCCATATGTCTTGTTTCGCGACGCTCTTCGGTTCTGGCGATGACCCAGCGCTCATCACGTTGACTGGCTTGGGACATCGAACATTTCGCTATGTGCTAGGTTTTTTATGAGCAGCTGTATACTGCGTACTCACCGTACGGCCCCTCCGGTTCCGCTATCCGTCGTGTTCGTGACTCTACTCGAGGGCGTCGGCGCCTGTTAGATGCCACACAGTGTCTGGCACTCGTTTTAGCGTGGACACGCACTCGCGGCGGGGAGTTCACATTGTGCATCATATTCGGAGTTGTGTTCGCTGTTTATTCGATTTGGACGAAGGATCCTCGTTCGTGTACTTTCCAAGAACTCCTTCGCAGCAGTCAAGATGCCTGACTACACAGAACTTCAAGAGGATCAACGAGCTGTTCATCGACGCCACACCAGGCTTCACGATGTATTGCTGTTGCTGATGGCCTGAAACTATACCTACAGCAGAGCGGAAATTGTGTCATGCAGAACATATTCTACAATGGGTGGAAGCACGGTCACTACGTCGACAACGTGCTTGTTTGTACCTAACGGAACCATCGCTGCGTGCGCACTGAACGCACCTGGATCACTACACGACTCGCAAATTGCAGAGAGGGGCCGGATCTACCAGAAGCTACGAGCTGCTTACGAGTTGCATGGTGCACGCTGCGTGGTAGTCTCCGCGTTTGCTGCCGGCGATTACACCTTCCTCATCAAATCAAGCCAGGACTATTTGGGAGCTGCGTCATCTGCTTCGCATGTGGCAGTGCTACGCCAGGCAACCTCAGCGCGACAAGCCGCAGATTGGGGAATCCGAGCTTTCCAAAGCACATTTCCCAGGCTAAAAGACCGGATAGACTACGAGGATCGAGGCGAAAGACGGTTAATCCTTGACGCATGTGTATTACTTCTCAACCATCGAGCTAGATTAGTCGGTATTAATCAGTTGCGCTCTGTCTACACCTTTGCCCGCTGTTAGTTGTCAAATCCGCAACCAACGTCGGCGGCTTTTAATTTGGGCGGGAGCGAGGTACCCGAACTAAGGGGTATCACTGTCCTTAGTGCAATAATCCTCAATCAAAGTTGGCAAAACTGACGAGAGCCTGACGTGAAGTTCCCGCGCCCGCGAAGCCGACCAAGGATCCGCATGTATCGCGCCGCGGAGAACCTCACTTCTCAATCTACAGCACCAAGCTTCGTGCAGATGCCCTCCCAGTCCACGCTCAAGCGCCACTCACCAAAGGAATGGTGTCGCGTCCTCGACGCTTTTAATACCGGCGAGGACTGGTGTGTCGTTGCCCGCCACAACGGCTTCCCACGCACCACGGCGGCGTATCTCGTGGCCCATAGGCGCGTCGAAAATCTCCCTCGTGGAGGGGCAAGAGCTGGCAAGATCACGACTGAGATAGAGGCAGCACTTGGGCTCTGGTTAGAGGAGTGATGCACGTATACACACGGTACGTTCAGGTCCATGGTCCAGGACGACTTCCACGTGGACATCTCGGAGTCGACCATATCTCGTCACCTGGTCGGCAAGCTGTACACGGTCAAACAGGTGATGCATTCCGTTTAAAAGTTACTGGTGTCATGGGTGGTTACAAATATGTTACGGCTTTTCTATGCATAGACTCGTGTCGAGCCGGTGACATGCAATAGCGAGATCAATAAGGAGAAACAAAAGCTCTTTGCGAAGGCACTGATCAAGCACGAAGAAAGACCAAGGTGACTTGATCATGTATTTCGATGAAACGAACTGTGACCTGTACACCAAGCGCACGCGCGACAGGGCTAGCAAGGGCAAACGTGCAATTGAAACGCTGCCTCCGTCCAAAGGTCCCAACTTGCAGATCCAGTGCGCGGTCCTCCGCGTACGGTGTCGTCGCGTACCGCACGCACAAAGGCAGCATCAAGATGCAGAACAACGCAGACTTTGTGGACGCGCTGTACAAGGTCATCAAAGCATCAAAAGTGTACGCGAATGAGTACCAGGACAAGTACATCGTTGTCGTGTTCGACAACGCACCGACGCACTCCCGAACCGAGGAGCTCGTGCCCGCCCACGATGACCTGGTCCTGTAACCGCTTGGGGCCGTACAGCCCAATGTGTAACCCGATAGAGAACTGCTTCAGTTCCCTAAATGCTTACATAAAGCAGTACATGGCCCTGGCCCGGGAGGAGATCCTGAACCCACTGCTAACCAGCGACGGCGAGCCGATCACGAAGACCGAGGCTCGCATGCGCATTCTCGAGCGCGCCGCTCATGAAACATGACCTAGGTCACGCAGCGCATGGTGCAGAAGATGAAGCTGTACGCGGCCAAGTTCGTCAACGCCGCGACTAGCTTTGAGGACATGGTGTACGGCGAGTAAGTGCAGGTGCAGAAGCACATCGGTGGTTACTTCGATTAAGTGCATGTGCGTCAGTGCCTACTTTGATTGAGAATTAGGCCACTTTGCTCGCACTAAGGACAGTGGTACCCCTTAGTTCGGGTACCTCGCTCAAAATAAAAGCCGCCAACTTTGGGTGCGGATTTGACAACTAACAGCGGGCAAAGGTGTACATGCCAAACTAAGATCAGGATCCACTAAGTCTGATGTAAACTATTCAATTTCCTCCTTGATTAGCTCGTGTTGCTCTCGTTACCCCCACCAACCCAGTCGCTAGCAACTCGAAGAGCCGATTGCTTCTCTCGCGGTCGTCCGCTCGATCATGTTTGCGCTGGCGGTGCTCTTCCTCGCGCCAACGCTGCTGCTGTTCGCGATCGACTTCTCTCTGGCGCTGGTCCTGCAGCACCATGAGACGCGCCAGCGACAGCGATCATTGTCATCGTTGTCGTTATGCTCCTGACCTTGACGGGGAAGCACCAATGGGCGTCCTACCGTAGCAACAGCAGTACGAGAGCTTGTAGCTACATCTTCGACGTCGACATCGTCCTCAAAAATCTCAGCAGCATCTTCCTCAATGTCATCTCCTCTTGCCAGGTCAGCTCGTTGAGTGATAGCGGACGCAATTCTAAAGGCACGGTCTACATCGTGAGGCATGTGTGGGTTTCCGGTACCCATATAAGTTTTGTAGAGTTTTGCAAACTTTCGGCGAAGACTCGCCACTGTGCGATCAACGCCAGGATTGATCTCGCTACGGCGGCGCGCAACCGTCTCCCATTCGTCTCTTCCAATAGGCTTCATGGTTTCAAGAAGATCGAGAAGGTTGTCTATCTCCACTCTTGTAAAGCCACTCCCTCTAGCTGCTTGAGGAATTGTGCGCCTGCGCCGAGTTCGCTGGCCAGCTCTGTTGGTCTCCTCAGGCTCGGTGGGCATCGGAGCCGCTGTTGTTGGCGCTGTCACCGGAGTTGACGAAACGGACGCTGTCGCCTGCGTTGCTGGTGCAGGAGCTGCTGCTGTCGAAGCTCTAAGAACTGGAGACGTCAATGGAGGAGTTGGGGGAGATGTCGAGGCACCCGCCACCGGCCAACCTGCACTTGCTGCACGAGGAATAGGCGCTTGGATTGACGAAGCTGGAGGAGACGGAGTTAACTGCGTGAGAGGTACACCAACGCTGCTCAAGGTTTCGCCATGTTGCTCTTGCGATCCGACAAGTGACGGCATGCTTAGTTGGGAGTCTAGTAGTGGCTGGGAAGGCGGCGTCTGCTACGTGAGCAGGCTAGCGGTCGTTGGACACGGTGCTGCTCTTGTGAGCTGGACCTCTCACCGGGACTCTCGGACTCCGAGTCGGAGGGGAGCTCCATGCGCGTTCTTTTTCTCTCGGCGCAGGATGACTCTCGATACATGTCTTTGAAGCATAGTACGATGTGCCATTCCATCAGGGGTGGCAACCACCCCTAACAGATTTCCCTCGACGGGCCAAATTGGCACGAAAACACAGTTGCTCCTGAACCGTCTTTGCTCAATTTGGTACTCCCAAAATGCGATTTGAGTTTTCAGGAGTCGTCCAATATCGTACCCATAAATACAGAGAACGCCGATTATAGTGGTGCCGGTTAGAAGAGAAAATCGACTATTAGAGCGCTTCCGCGAGATCCAAAATTATGAATATAGCAAAATCAATTCAAACCGGCTATTAGGTTGTAAGAGTGTAAGAGAGCACCCCTACCAAACCAAAATCACACATTGTAAGTGAATCGGGAGACACGTGGCTCACTTTTAAAAATGATCAGGAGTGCAACAATGGTATTGCCGCGCCAGCACCTCTCTATCAACGAAATGCACGAACTCCATCGGTATCATCAGGCACACCCCAGTCTCAAGCACGTCCACCTCCAGCAGTGAGTTGTCGTACGCCTCGAGAATAACAAACGGCCTTTCGACAGTGGGAACAATTGTGAATCAACCCCTTGACTGTACTCCCAATGGCAACGTCACGAAGAAACGCAAGTCGCAGCATGCTTCTGTCGAAGACAAGCTGATGGAGTTCGTGGATGCTAAAGAAGGGGAGGGTCTCCTCTCTGACGAGGTTCTACGAACGAGGCAAATGAACTCGTTGGAGAGGAGACAATTCCCCGTCGTGGATTCCACGGTTAAAGGCCTGTCATCGCGAGACGCTACACAAGATGCATGGAGAGACTGAATCGGTAGACACGGCGGATCTCGGTCAGCAGCGCGCAGAAGTAATGGAGCTACTCGGCAAATACAATCCCCAACAACCCAAGTACAGCAATTTCAATATGGACGAGACAACTCTATGCTACCAAGCCAAATGCTAGCGGCCAAGTCAGTTGCAGGCGAAATAGCAGGACAAGACACAAATTAGTACCAGATTGTGATGCAACCTCGCTGCAACTGAAAAATTGGTGCCTATCGTGATCAATCGAGCTGGTAAACCGCGCTGCTTTCGAGGCGTTAATATTGAAGCAGTTCCTATGAACTATTTTTCGAACCAGAAAGCATGGACGGTATCTGAAGTGTTTTGAAGTGGGTGCGGGCGCTAAATCTGAAAATGCATGGACGAAAAATATTTGTACTGCTCGACAATGCTGCTGACCACGCTGGCATTGAATTGAACAGTGTGTACATCCATTTCTGCCAAAACAATACTACGTCGCACCTGCAACCAATGGACGCCGACATTATGAAAACTCCAAGCACGCTTCGCGGGCTTGGTGGCCTGCCTGCTAGACCACCAGGCGGGCAAGAGCACTTCCAAGGGCACTGGGGCGACCTACCTTGCGAACCACCTCGAGAGCAACCATCCCAGCAACGGACCCTCTCCGTGAGAGACTTCAAGGTGATAATTGTGTCATTCAGTGGTGACAAGGTGTATCCGGGACTGGGAGCTGACTTCGGCGGGTGGGGGAGGTGTTTCCTTCGCCAATCCGCAATTTCGGAGCAGGTGACAGGAGTTACGGGGCTTGATCAGGTTAAGCTCGACCTTCTTGGCCGTAACTTGACAGGGCGGACATCAAGTTACGTCAATTGGCACGTGGATACATGATTTGTGCAAAACCCATCGTTTTGGTTCGCGCTGGACCGACTGAATGAGGCCTTCACGTCTACGTTATTCAAGTCGCAAGTGCTGGTGTTGTTCACCATGAAGAAGGAGGCAGCTCGGACGTGGAAGGAACACCTTCTATATTTGGAGGCTGTCGTTGAAGCGGTCGGTGGCGCAGACGATCTCGCCCTTGAGAGCATCGCGAAGCCCCGAGCTTCGTTCAGTGCAAGTTCCTGGGGGTGCGAGCGACGTTCAGCGCTGAGTTTAGCTACGAACTCGACCAGAAAGGAAGCAACCGCTCCTGGCGCTAGAAGGTTCAATGCATACTTGCCTTCTTATTTTCATTTATCCTGCGCAAGTGCCTACTTCCTCAACTACAAGCTTCCAAATGCCATTTAACGCCAGTACGACCAAAGGCGTAAAGTGCGACCCCTTCACGCAGCAAAACTCCGTTTATTCAACATCGTCAATCACTTCGCGTCGCGGGCGCCTATAGCTACTATACCAAGTTGGTCCTGACAGTTGTCACACTGGGGTGAACAAGTGGTGCATGTTGAGGTGTACACGGTCTAGCGGCATCTGAGGTGTCTTGATGTCGGTAGGACCGACATCGAACGGAGCATTGATGACGTATCAAGAGAGCCTGCAGCACCCGCAGTCAGCTAGGAATCGATTTGCCCTCTTTTCACAATTCACTTAGCTATTTGAATCCTCATTGACAAGTGGCTCCCTCTCCTCGTCCAACTAATTAACAACCGCAACTCGCTCCATGCCTGCCACTGCAGGGCGAGGCTCATTGCCGGCCCCGGCGCACCTGCATCCACAGCTTGCGCTACAGGAAGCGTAGATGCCGCTGGGGTGTCGTTCGTCGCCACAGCTGGATTTGTCGCTACAGCTTCCGTGGGTGCCGCGTCTGCGACAGGCTCGGCGGTACCTCGGTTTCGGTTGGCGCGGCGGGTCGACTTGCTTTTGAAAGATAAAGCTTCCGCCATTACAGTACGACACGGAGCCAAGTTTGCGGATGGGCTTCCGTCGTCACCACCGCATATTCCCGAGAATGTCAGTCATTAAAATCGTGCTTCCATCCATTGCCATCTCATTTCGATTGCCATTAGAAGATGTTGTTTTTGCTGCTTGTGTGAAAGAGGGCAACTGCCGAAGTGAGATTTATCGTTGCTGTCCTCCCCTCCCTGTTGTTCCCCTTGTGCTCCTTGAGGCCTCTCATCATGTTGTGTACCCTACCAAGGACTCAGTGCCAGTCTTCGGTCTACCCAATCACATCGTGGCGAGGCACGCGCCGTGCCCACCGTCAATTCGTTCACCGTGAAGCCATCATCGGACTAGTTTTCGCTGAGTCCGCACTGTCTACGCTGGCGGTACACAATACAATCAGTCCTTTCTACTCCCGCGGCGCACAATTCCAACACTCCCACTCACCGCTAGTGTTGACCAGCCTTGGCGATGACTCGACTCGCCTCGAGCAGGTACTGCCGGCGCTTGGTTCCCACAGCCTTCGTTAACATGTCGGCGAGTTGATCCTTCGTCGGCACGTAGTCGACCGCGATGACGCCCCGCGCCACGTTCTCACGGATGAAGTGATGCTTGATGTCGACATGCTTGGTCCGAGCGTTGTAGCCTGTGTTGCTTGCCAGCACGATGGCACCTTGGTTATCCTCCAACACTCGCGTAGCTCCCACTTGCTCGTGGCCAGGTCATTCAACATGGCTCGGGCCCACAGCACCTCTTGGGAGCACAGTCCATTTACTCGGCCTCCGCGGAGCTTAGAGCTACCGTGCGCTGGTACTTCGACTTGAAGACCACTGTAGCGTAGTGGTTTCGCGAAGATTACGACGCGGCACGCACTCATACACAGAGGCGCCCAGACTACCGACTAACGGAGGGGGTACTCCGCTTGCCGTGAAGGGCCTGAAGATCTTGATCACCTTGTGTACCAATCGGTGTGGGCGGTTACGCTCTTCCAAGGTGACTCTGGAAGATGTCGGGCTTGATCTTGGGTTGAGCAGATGTGGACGGCACTTGGAGGATTCGGTTTGACGCTGCCGTGGAAACTCTTCACGCAGCAGTCGTTAGGGTGTAGATCTTGTCTTGAGTAAACTTGATCTACCCGGGGTTGTCCCTTGGGTGTGTTCCAATCGTTCTTGTTCCTTTTCGTGCTTGACCTCCTCCTTCTGGTGGGATCTTGAGCGGTGGAGAGATGTGTGTAGCCCGGCCAAGCTCTCCGGGGACTTGGGTGCCTTCTCCCTGCGTGACTTAGCGTTCCTTGGTCGTCGGAGAGGGCCAATATACTTCCCAGCTCCGGAATATGGAAGGCGCTAGTGTCTTGCAAGGGAAATCTCTCTCCGTGTTCCCGGGTAAAGTGCCAAGTCTAAAACTACACTGCTTTTCCCTTTTCTCTGCCGTCTCCTAAAGTACGCCACGTGTCAGTGGTTCCCAGCCCCACATTTCCAAACTGGCTTCGTGGTCGGAGTTAACGTGGGTGTACCATTCTTCTGGTACCAGTCGATCTGCACCAGTGTCTGTACCCATATCGAAATGGTTGTGTCCATCTGAGGCAGAGCGGGTGTGCGAAATTATTGCACCATTTGCATCTGAGGCTCTAATTCCCCTCATTTTCCAAACACGCTTCACCACACCACCGGCACCCCGCTGATCATCACCATCGTTCCGGACACCGAGCGGCGGTCGTCCAGGTTGCTGCCCCAGTCCGCGTCCGTGTACGCCTCGACCACGATCTTCTCCTCGTTGCCGTTGTAGACGATGCCGACGTCTCGGGTGCTCTTCAGGTACCGGAGCACTCGGACCGCAGCCTTCCAATGCTGTTGCCCAGGATTCTCCAAGAATCTTGACAACTGCGTGACTATGTATGCCACATCCGGGCGAATGCACGTTGTGATGTGCAACAGACATCCAATGAGTGCTCGGTATGGCTTTACCTGCATTGTCTCACGTTTGGCGTGAGTCGTCGGTGACTGAGTCTTCGTCAGCTTCAGGCCCGACTCGCACGGGTTCACCACCACCTCGGCGTCCTGCTGGTTGAACCTCTTCACCACGTCATCAATGTAACGCGTCTGCTTTATCATGAGCGTCTTGGCCACGTAGTCGTGGTTGATCTCCATACCAAGGATGAACTTGGCCTTGCCCAACTCCTTCATCTTGAACCAGTTCTTGAGCGCCACCTTGACCTCCTGGATCTCGGCAGTTGTCCTGGCCGCAATGATCATACCGTCCCCGTACAGGCAGATGTACACGTACTTGTCATTCTTGCCCTTGACGTAGACGCACTGGTCGGCACCGCAACTCCGAAATCCGATGTTCACGAAGACTCGGTGGATAGTCTTGTGCCAAGCATTCGCTACTTTCTTCAGGCCGTAGATCGCCTTCTCGAGTCTGCACATCATGTTCCTCACGTTCGCGACGCCGTAGGGCACCTCCATGCACACGCACACCGCGAGTCCGCTGTTTAGTAACATAGTGTCCGCATCCAACTGCTCGGCCACGTACGCCTTCGCTACCATCACCGACAACACAACTCGGATTGAGTTCATGTTGGCCACTGGCGAGTATGTCTCGAAGAAGTCTACGCCAAACTTCTGCATGAACCCTTTCGCCATCAGACGAGACTTGTACCTGATTACTTGACCGTGCTTGTTGCGCCTCTTCGCGAACACCCACTACATCCGATCGACCGAGCATTCGCTGTCCGTTGAACCATCGTCCAGGACCCATTGTCAGCGTGTGCTTTTATGTAACGGGGTTACACGCACAACTCTGTAGTCCGTCCAACTACCGACTGCTTGACGTTCGTACGAGGTGTACGAACGCGGAGGCGAGAACCACATGAGCACGGAGGTGCCCATGGAGAGCTCCAACACGCCTGCAACGCATGTTGCACGCGCCGACTGCCCCCACCTGTCTGACCCAGAGTGGGAAGTACTTCAACGACCGTCAACAGTCATTGGAGAAGCGGCGATAGCTACGATGCTGCGTACGCTATCGCCGACAGAGCAACATGGTGTTGCTCTGGGGTTCATCATGAAGGAGCAGCGTGACGCTGCTTCCTCAGCGACGGTGTCGTCAGGGACGACACCGCGTGTTCAATCATTAAAGTTGAGCGTAAGCAATTACGTGGGAAGAGAGGGCGAGCCTCTCCTCCGATGGCTTGTCGAACTCGACACAGCCATAGCGGCTCGACGCATCGTCGACCCGCTGTCGAAGGTCGCATTCGCCATGCCATGCCTTGGCGGACGTTCAAGGAGTTGGGCGTATGGGCGCCGACTCTCTGATCCTACGTGCTTCAGCACGTACGAGGTATCCAAAGAGGAGCTCAGACAAGCGTTTGAGCCCCCGCAAAACGAGTTCCGGTCGAGGGCGGAGTTCCTCGACCTTCATCAGGGTAAGCATGACGTCCATGCTTACGCGCAGCGCGCACGATATTTGGTATCAAATATCGTGACTAATCCGATTGACGAGGCGACCAAGGTCGTCGCGTTCATGAAGGGACTTAGAGATGGGCCCGTGAAGACCTATCTCTTCCGAGAGTACCCGAGTACTCTCGAAGCTGCAATCACCCTTGCCATGCAAGAAGAGTTTAGCCTGCGGCAGGCTAAACTGCATGCGAACGTGCCGAGGCCGCAACCGCGCCCGGTAGTGAGCACGGGAGGTCCGGAACCGATGGACCTCTCGAACGCAACAACTGCTGGTCATCAGCAGCAGGGAGGCAACGTGCGATGCTTCCGTTGCGGAAGGATCGGTCACTTTTCTAGAGAGTGCACGGCTCCCGTGCACTACAATGGTGGCCGTCGTGGCGATGCTAGGCATCGCCGCGGACCAACAAAAAACGCGAACATCCAGTAGGCGCGGGGCGCCCTACTGGTAATGCAGTCACAGGTGCCGACTTCGGGCACGCGACACTGAGGACTGCAGCCCCCAGTGAGACCAGATCTCGCTGCAAGAAACAAGATGACAGGCCGAACCTTGTCATCTTGAAGATTTACTCGAAGAGAGCGAGTGACTCTCTTCGAGCCTTGGTAGATTCAGGCGCGTCGAACAACTTTGTTCGACTACGAAGCCTGCCGAGACTTGACTTCGAGGAGGTAAATGTACCACGAAGTCTTCTGGAGGTACGACTGGCAACAGGTGCCATCGTGAAGACCGAGAAGCGCGTCGTAAACGTGCGCTTCTCGTACAAACAACGAGTGTTTGTCGAACACTTTATCGTACTGGACCTGGACGATATGTTCGACGTTGTTATGGGCATGCCGTGCAAGCCACGGCATGATCCGGTGATAGACTGGAAGAAGCGCACACTCGTGCGCTTCGGCCGCGACAGCGGAACAGAGAGCGATGGCCCTGTTACCGCAGCGCACGCACCAGCAGGTGCGCGCGGCTCACCAGCCGAGACAGCGCTTAATGCTGCTGTCCCGGAGTGCCCAAGAAGTGCGCGAGGGCGCGCACAAGTGAGACCAACGTCGGCAAGGCTGCCGACGACAGAAGAAAAAGATGTACTGGTTCCGGGAACCAGTACCCACGTTCAAGTACGCATGGGACAGTCCCTGACCCGAAGAGGTCAGGTCTGTTGTCATGAAGGCGCCTCGACCTCCAGCGGTGTACCGGTAGATACCGGTACGACCTTCATTCGGCGGCACTTCAAGCATTCCCGTGATTACGTGCAAGTGATTACGGGGCAGGTGCTTACGCCACGGCTGTCGCGAGGGTACGGGATTGTAGGTACAAGATGGGCATCGACGTGGCAGCTGCTGATTGGCTCAAGTAATTCAGTATCCCGTAGGGAATCCAGTAGTGTGTATTCAGACGAGAATCCAGTAGACTTAAGAGGTGACAAGGAGTTAGCGAACTAAGGACCTAAATTCAATCACTTTGCATTCCGACATCAAGTGCTCAAACGACCTTTACTTTTGGTTATGAGCCCAACCCCGTTTTCCCTGCTGAAGACTCCGACTACGATTTCGCCATGGACACCCCCTCGACCACGACCTCCCGCATCAATAAGATCGACGGAACCAACTTCCGCACGTCGAAGTTCAAGATGGCGATGGTGCTCGAGGAGCGCGACCTGTGGGAAGTGACAGGCGGAGAGATCAAGTTGGAGCACTGCGCCACCACGCTGGACCAAACGACGTTCAAAAGGAAGTCTCGCAAGGCGCTGGCGATCATCTGCTTCTGGCACGTTTGAGCGAGTCGTACCAGTTCCTAATCACGGCGTTGGAGTCGAGAGCCGACTCGTTGACGTGCGAACTCGTGACGGCTCGGCTGCTGCATGAGGACTTGAAGCGCAAGGAACAAGGTGGCGGTGCTGAACGAACCGCGCACGGTCAAGCGTTCATGACGAGCGGCAATGGGACGAACAAGGGACGACAGGCGCAGAAGACCAGTGCTAGTCACTACTGTGGTGAACAACGGCATTGGATCGCCAAGTGTCCCGCGAGGATTCGCGAGAACGCGGAGCGGCAGAAGCCACAGCGAGCAAATGTGGCGAATGAAGATGAAGGGTTCGATGGGGACTACTTGTTCTCGGTTGGTGGTGGAGCCACCAAGACGAGCGAAGTTTGGCTGGCCGACTCAGGTGCGACGCATCACATGACGTATTCGAAAGAGTACATGAAGAACTACAAGAAGATGACTCCGGTGGACGTGCATCTAGCGGACGACGGAGTGGTTCAAGCGGTCGGCAGTGGCGACATTGTTATGTCGATGAAGACACCAGATGGGGCCAAGAAGGGTGTGTTCACAGGTGTGTGGCACATTCCCAAGTTATCGCGCAACTTGTTTCGGTCGGGCGTTTCAATAAGGATGTTGGGCCTGTGACGTTCAAGCGCGACGGATGCTTCGCGGAGACGAAGAACACCAACTGGCAGCTCCGAGCACGTGAAGGTAAGGGGCTGTTCAAGTTGTCCATGACCCCAGTCATGCCTGACGAAGCGAATGTGTTAAGCCTGAAGGAACGCAAAGGGGACACCACGTCGGACCTCTGGCACCTTCGACTTGGTCACATTGGCTGTGGCGGTCTAGACGCCATCGTCAAGAAGGGTTACGGTGTTGGGATGGGCATGGCGGTTGTGAAACAGTGGGAGCTGTGCGATGGGTGTGCACTCGGCAAACAAACGCGAGTGAGTTACATGTCCAAGTCGCCAAACCGTACCCAAGAAACGGTTGGAAGTCATCCACAGTGATGGATGCGGTCCAATGAAGACGCAGACTTTCAGTGGCAAGAAGTACTTCGTAACGTTCATTGACGAGTACTCGAACTTTTGTTTGATATACGTGCTGCGGAACAAGTCCGAGGTAGCTGCTAAGTTCGCTGAGTTCGTGGCGTTCGCCGAAACTCAGACGGATGGTCGCGTTAGAACGCTCCGTGTGAAGCAACTCCGTAGCGACAACGGTGGCGAGTACACGTCGCGCCAAATGGCCAAATTCTGCAGTGACCTGAGCATCGTGCAGAAATTCACGCCGCCGTACACGCCTCAATTGAATGGAGTGGCCGAGCGGATGAACCGGACTTTGGTGGAGTGTGCGCACTGCATGTTGGAACATGCCGGACTGTCGAAGGGATACTGTGGTGAAGCGGTGATGACGGCGACATTCCTCCGGAATCGGTGTCCAACACGCTCCACCTCCCCCGAAAAGTCGCCACACCAAGTATGGACGGGTAAGAAACCACTGCTGGCGAACCTCAAGATATTCGGTTGTCATGCGTACGTGACAGTACCGCAGGAGAAACGCACGACGTTTGACGCTCGGGCGGTTCGTTGTCGATTTCTCGGGTACTCGAAGCTTGAGAAAGCGCATCCGTTTGAAGAGATCAAGAGCGGTCGCGTGCTAGTGAGCCACGATGCGTAGTTCATGAATGACGTCTTCGACAGTGAGGGGCGCAACTTTAATCAAGAATAAGTGGTCGTGGAACTTCGTGATGAAGGCTCGACGGATCAAGAAACATCGTCCGGACTGGAAAAGGACGATGGAGAAGAGGCTGCGCCGGACGAAGACTTCGAGCCCGGCACCAAGCGACACCAGCGGACGCAGTCGTTAGAGGAAGCGGTGGAGATCCCAAGATCCAAGCGACAAAGTCGGCAACAGATGGTGGACGAAATGTCAGCGATCGCAAGAGAAGAAGGTTTTGACGCGGCCTTCGTTGTGGATTCAGTGGGAGAAATGCCGACAACGTTCGCATCGGCTATGTGATCGAACAACCCGGCCAAGTGGAAGGAAACGTGCGACTCGGAGATCAACTCCCTTCGCAAGAACGAGACATGGGTGTTGGTGCCATTGCCCAAGGGATGCAAGGCAATCTGTTGCAGATGGGTGTTTCGGATCAAGGAAAACCAGGCTGGGGACATCGAGAGGTTCAAGGCACGACTGGTGGCCCAGGGATTTTTGCAGAAGTACGGCATCGACTACGAAGAAACCTTCGCACCGGAGGCCAAGTTCACGTCGATCACGATCTTGCTCAGTTTGACGCCAAGTACAATCTGACGGTGCACCAGATGAATGTCAAGACGGCGTTCCGGAACGGATGGCTGGACGAAGACATCTACATGACGGCTACGTTGACGAGGCGCACCCGGACTTCGTGTGCAAGCTTAAGCGTTCGCTTTACGGCATGAAGCAATCACCGCGAATGTGAAACCAGACCATCGACAAGTTGATGCTGGAGCTGGGGTTCAAGAAGTGCGAGGCCGATCACTGCATCTACGTCAAGCGAGATGACCAAGACGTGATCTTCGTGGCGCTTTACGTGGACGACTTGGTCCTCGTAAGCAACAACGACGAGCTACTCAAGTCGACCAAGGAGGCTTTCGGCGTACGGTTCGAGATGACGGACATGGATCAGCTCAAGTACTAACTCGGCATGGAAATCAACCAAGATTCCAAGACTGGAAACGTGTCGGTGCGGCAGACCAAGTTTGCGAAGGACATCCTGGAGAAGTTCAGCATGGAGAACAGCAACCCCGTCAAGATACCACAAGACCCGGGACTCAAGTTGACCAAGGCCATGCGCAAAGGAGGTTGTAAGCACGAAGAGACCACGGCGAAGGTGCCATACAGGAACGCAATTTGGTGTCTGGTGTACCTGATGGTGGGAACTCGACCGGACCTCGCAGCCGCAGTGGGAGTTCTCAGCCAGTTCACCGCGGATCCGTGTCCGACGCATTGGCAAGCGCTCAAGAGGGTGTTTTGCTACATTCAAGGCACGAAGACACACGGCATCGCGTTTCAAGCGAGCAGCGAGGACGGACTCCAAGGCTATTCGGATGCGGACTGGGCCGGCGACGGTGAGTCTCGTCGGAGTACAAGCGTCTACGCGTTCATGATGAACGGTGGTTGCATCAGCTGGAGAAGCAAGAAGCAACGAACCATGGCGCTATCATCGACGGAGACAAAACACATGGCGTTGACGGAAGCTGATCAGGAGGCTACCTGGATCAAGGCATTTCTGTGTGAGATCGGCGAGATGAAGACCAAGTCACCAGTCAAGATCTACGAGGACAACCAAGGCTCCATCGCACTGGCCAAGAACCCGGAGTTTCACAAGCGCCCCAAACATATCGACATTCGCTACCACTTCGTGCGCGAGAAGGTAAAAGACGGCCAAGTCGTGTTGGAGTACTGTTCGACGAAGGACATGCTGGCGGATTTGATGACCAAGCCGATCACCGCTGTGCAGTTCCACTTCCTACGGAGCAAGCTCGGTGTCCAAGGCGCAGCAACGGTCGAGTCGGGTGGGAGTGTTGTCAAGAAAGCGCCTCGACCTCCAGCGGTGTACCGGTAGATAAGGTACGACCTCCATTCGGCGGCACTTTAAGCATTCCCGTGATTACGTGCAAGTGATTACGGGGCAGGTGCTTACGCCACGGCTGTCGCGAGGGTACAAGATTGTAGGTACAAGATGGACATCGACGTGGCAGCTGCTGATTGGCTCAAGTAATTCAGTATCCAGTAGGGAATCCAGTAGTGTGTATCCAGACGAGAATCCAGTAGACTTAAGAGGTGACAAGGAGTTAGCGAACTAAGGACCTAAATTCAATCACTTTGCATTCCGACATCAAGTGCTCAAACGACTTTTACGTTTAGGTCGACGACGACGCGTCGGCTCCGGGAGCCGACGCACCCTCGGTCATGAGGGGCTCCGCCAATGAATGGCGTCGAGATGACAAAGGTGTGTCGACTCCGGGAGTTGACGCTGCAAACAGTGCGGACGGTTGCAAACGTACCGCACTGACACCATTCGCGTGCTGCCGTGCAACCGGGCTGCACGATTAAGCGCCATGCGATCAAGCCGGGCTTGATATCGCGCGCCCGCGGACAGGGTCCGCCGGCGAACAAATGTCCACGGCCGGGCTGGACCAGAAGAACAACCGTGCGGAGCCGGGCTCCGCACAACAAGATGACGGCGCATTCGAAGAACGCTGCGCAAGTCTCGGTCCGGGACCGGGGCAGCACAAGAACCGTCTGTCGGGCAGACTGAGGCGGTGACGCCGGACGTCGAGCCGCTAAGCGTCTTGACGCAGGCTGCAGGCAGGCGTGCAAGAAGAGGTGAGTCAGCACCAATACTGGATTCCAGTATCGTGAAATGGAGCTCGCTAATCCTCCGACAACGGCGTCGAAGTTGACTTCGCTTCCAATCATGAGCTAGAAGCGCTTCACACACGCGACTTGCACGATGGACGCATCGAGCAGGTCTGCGTTCTTTCGGACAGCGAAAGAACGAAGAGCGAGAGCGAAGAGCTGAGGCAGCTCTTCATGGGAAGCACCACTGAGAGTGAAGACACTCTCAGTGCGAAGACGAAGCGAGAGCGCTTCGAGGAACAAGGCTGGCACTCGCTCAAGTCGAGTCCCTATTTCGAATTATTGAGGGAGTACAAAGACGTACTCCCGGAAGAAATTCCTGCGCAGTTTCCGCAGGATAAAGGCATCCAGCACGAGATTGATCTCGTGCCCGGCAGGAAGTACTGTGTCACGCGGCAGTGGCCACTGCCGCGAGAGCAAGTAAAAGTAATCGACGACTTCTTTGAAAGTCGTCGCAAAGCTGGACAAGTGCGGGAATAGAAGTCCCCGCACAGTGCTCCGACGTTCTGTGTCAAAAAGCCACAGGGCGTATGGCGCATCGTTCATGCATACAATAAGCTGAACGATGCGACGGTACCGGCGCAGACGCCGATACCACGAAAAGATGTTATCATCGATTCGATGGCCTGGAGCACCGTTTACAGTGCTCTCGACGTACGAGATGGATTTTATCAGATCCTAATGCGTGAGAGCGACATCCCTCTCACGGCAGTGAGCACACCAAGCGCCATGCTCTGGGAGTGGCTAGTAATGCCACAGGGGCTTAAGAACGCCCTTGCGACTTTCAACAGGTGCGTGACGCACTTGTTGCGCTCGGTGCGCGACTTCGCGCCGAGCTACTTCGATGATGTGTTCATCCACAGCCGGGCTGTGGACGGGAAGACCGACGTAGAGATGCACAAGATGCATCTCCGGAAGCTACTTGAGCTTATGCGAAAACATAAGCTCCACGAGAACCTGAAGAAGTGTATCTTCGGGGCGAGCGAGATACCCGTCCTCGGGTGTCTCGTAGGGAAAAATGGCGTTCGCCCTGACCCGGAAAAGGTCAGAGTGATAAATGAATGGCCAACGCCTTCGAGTGTCAAGGAACTGAGGCAGTTCCTTGGCTTGGCCATGTACTTGTGCAAGTACGTGGAGGATTAGGCGGGCAAGATCCGCCCGCTGTCACAGCTTCTTAGAAGAAAGCTGCGTGGAATTGGACAACTGATTGTCAAAAGGCATTCGACGCAGTCAAGCGGGGCTTGACTGAGGCGCCGATCTTGGCAGTGGCAAACCAAGATCGCCCATTTCACGTCGTGTGCGACGCATCCGACTTCGCGATCGGATGCGTGTTGATGCAGCACGATCACGAAGGCCGTGATCGTGTCGTCTACTACCAATCGCGTCAGCTGAAGCCAGCTGAGCGCACCTATCCGGTACATGACAAGGAAATCCTTGCCATGAAATACGCACTCGCAAAGTTCCGAGTGTATTTGCTTGGAAGTAGACCGTTTGTGGTCTACACCGACCATGCATCACTGCGCACTGCAGTGAAGTCACCACACATATCACAAAGAATGGCGAGATGGCTCTCATTCTTTGCGGAGTATAACTTCCGGGTCGAATACAAACCCGGAAGATTGAATGTAGTGGCCGACGCTTTATCACGTCGGCCGGACTACGCAGAAACTGCTGACGTCAATGCCATTGACGCCATGTGATCGAGCAAACCCATATCGTCTCTGTTGGACGATGCGAAGGCCGCGTACGCGCACGACGCGGACACGAAGCTCTTGCTGCCTATGGCACAGCACCTTCTGACAAGGCTCGTCAGAAGCTGCCCAAAAATATTCGAGCGCGTGCACACCGCTTTCGAGTGCACGACACACTGCTTCTTTACAATGCAGTCGACGACAACGCGATCCGCGTTGTCGTGCCGAATGACCATGACCTGCGACTCAAGATCATGCACAAATATCACGATGCCCCGACTGCGGGACATCTCGGACGTGAGACGACATACGTCTTTCTCACGGGTGACTTTTACTGGCACCACCAGTATAAGTGGGTGAGCAAGTACGTCCGTACTTGCGAGGTATGCCAACGCGTAAAGCCTGCGCCATTCGCGCAGACTCCTTTGCAATCACTACCGACTCCGTCGGAATGTTGGAAGTCCATATCTTTGCACTCCATGTTGGGTCTTCCCCCGGACAGCGGAGGGAATACCGGTGCTGTGGTCTTCGTCGACCACTTCAGCAAGATGGTACGTCTTGCTGCGGTGCCGGCAGAGGTGACCGCGAAGCAGACGGCCCCCCGTCTGTTCGTCGACATGGTGTTCAAACACCATGGCATGCCGACCGACATCGTGTCGGACAGAGACCCGCGCTTCACAGCGCACCTGTGGCAAGAAGTGTTTACACTTCTTGGGAGCCAGCTTTAAATGTCGACTGGAGCTCGGATGCAATCAACTTCCTTACCAAAAGATAAGCCGTAATCCGGTTTGTCCAAGATGCAATAGCAGCTTCTGTTGATCAACAGAAGCTGAACGCAGACAATGTGGCACAAATGAATTCAAAGTTACTTCATTGGTTTTGTTAGCTACTCAAAACCTGCCTAAACATTCAGTTTCGGATTTCGGAGCAAGTAAGCTTGCCCCGCGCTTCATCGGGCCGATCACTGTGTTGGCACGGCAACGCTTACACGCTAGACATACCGTCTAGCATGCGCCTCCATCCAACCTATTACGTCGTGCGGCTGAAGCCGTACCTGCAGCACGAGCAACCTAGCTCGGCTGACCGAAGCCTCGGCAGAAGCGGAAGCCTTGGCCTCGGCAACGAGCAACCTCTCCTCCAGCGCGTCCGCGCGCTGGAGCAACTCCTTCATCCGGATCCACAACTCGACCTGGATATTTGAGGCGGTCTGCGAGACCGCCGCGACCTGAGCCTTCTGGTTCGCCAGCTCCTGCTTCTGGGCGGCGAACTCAGCGCCCCTGTAGACGCTCCACGGCGGTCACCCGGTCGTGGAGAGGCGCATACTGATCAGCCCGGGGCTGATCATACCCGGGGCGTGTTCCCACCCCGGCCACCGCCGATCCGTGACGCCCGCGGCTCAACCCGCTGGATTGTTGAGCGGATTGTTGACCATAGTATCCCGAAAACGAACCCTCAAGGGACTCGTTTTCGTATACGTTGGAGATGATTTCCTCCCCATCACGATACATGGGAGCCGCGGAACGTCTTGCTGGAGGACGTTCCGGAAATGGCGAGGGCGTACGAAGAGCAGTACGCGCTGGCGCAGCAGAAGTAGCACGAGTGGTGCGGACATCACTAGCGCCCGAACCCACATGTGCTAAGAACTTAGCACGGAGCTCTTTGTGACTCTCGGGCACACGGAACGACGTGTATCCGTTCAGGTCGCGGTCGCTCAAGCGCACCGCGCCTGGGAAATACATCGCGCACTGAAAGCCCTCGGGCACAGCGCACGGCACATTAGCCTCCTCCGCAGCAACGTGGAGTTGCTCCAACTTTCCACGCTTCGAGTACGTCTCGATGCGATCGCGCGCTTGCTTAATTCGATCACGGTAAGCACTCGGCTTCTTGTTGGAGTTCTCAACAAATGCATTCCAACTTTGACAAAGTGCCTGCCACTCGGGCACTTCTCTGCGAGAAGATGTCTTCTTGCTTTGAAACCATCGGAGCTCATGCAAGAGTCCGATGTAATAATCGCGCCTTTGCGACGTTGTCGCCGTACTTCGCCATCTGGCCCTCGAAGTAGCCATCGATGGAGTGATTTCTCTCGACCGCTTTCGGGTTCTTTTTCTCTTGGGGCGCGCTCATCCTTGCATCAGCGTGGGCTTCTTCTCCAAACGCGGAGAAATGACGAATGGTCAATTCTGAGATTGACGTGCGGGGACCCCGCGCGTCTAACCTTAAGGGAGGGATGGTGTAACGGGGATACACGCACAAGTGGCTACAAGCCACTTGTGATTTTAACAGATAAGATACATGTTAAAAGTTTTAGATACTTCCTCACCTTGGTGTAGTTACACCGATGGATACATTGAAATGGGCCACCATAATGAGTGGTCCACACCTACCCAAAGATCTTGTTGGTAGAAAGCAGCATCTTTCTACCAATTAGAGACGTGCATGTTGGCGGGGCTCTGACAGCCAGCCGCTGTCAACCCCTTTCATAGACGATAAACAGTTTTAGCAGATTTAGGAGGAAGATCAATTTACAAACAATACAGTTCTCATTTTACCTTAACTAAGCTATTTGGGGTCTTAATTTGATTTATATTATACTTATGTACTCACGTACAATTAACTCAAGTTATTACTAATACCTACGCTTCCTCATACACGTAGCGCAACGTGCAAGCTAAAGTAGTGAGTCAAGTTAGACCCACTACATTTTAGCTCCGCGTTCATTTGCCTTGATCCACTTCGATGACTCGTTGTTACGCATCGCCTGTTGATATGTACTTGGCGCGTCGTCCGCCCCACCGACATCTGCAGCGTACGCCAACACAGCTTCTGCAAGTAGGTTATCCTCGTCATACCTCGGTCGCTTAGGCGATGGAGGCCAGAAGTGATCGTTGTTGTCCGAGTCTTCGCTGCTTTGCATCCTCGAGTCTACGGCGCCTGCTAATCCATCTCCAAGAATCGCAGATTCACGTACACGCCGGATTCGTTCCGGTTCTGGGTGGAACACCATTTCCTGAGTCATCGCTGGGTTCCCCACCCTTTGGAAGTTCGTGAGATCCCGCACCGATGACTCGTTGTGCTCCGCCTCTCGCATCTCCGAGTCTTCGGCAGTCTCTCCCACTGACTCCATTGAGTTATCAGCCACAGGTCGCTGCGCAGGTTCCGGTAATGCATCATCCTCGCCATCCTTCGTCACTTGGATGGTCACCGAGTCTTCGGTGGACGCCATGTCGTAGATGCCATTCACTTCTCGTACGTCGAGCTTCACTGATCTGGTCACCTTAACCTTGTTTGACTCCAAGTCGTACACTCGGTAACCCTTCGAGTCTTCCGCGTACTCCAGGAACATGTACTTGAAGCTCTTTGCTTCCAACTTCGTGCGCTTGGCCTTGTCAACGTGTGCATACCTGATCGGTCCAAACACACGTAAGTGGTCCAGTCGAGGTTTCACCTTGAACGACGACACGTACGGAGTCTTCGTTGGGTGCATACTGTTGGTCGACCGGTTGGTTAAGTACGCTGCCGTGCTGACTGCCTCTGCCCGCCACAACGTGATCACACCCTTGTAATGCAGCATGCTCCGATCTTTCTCCACGATCGTACGATTCATCCGATCTGCCACTCCATTCTGCTGAGGGATGTACGGGAAGGTCTTCTGGCGCATGATTCCGTTCTGCCGGCAGATCTTGTCCATCGACTTGTTCACGAACTCGCTGCCATTGTCCGAGCGCAGACACGTGATGCGCTCGCCCCACTGATTCTGGTACAGCTTCATGAACGACTTGAATTTGACCGCGACCTCGCTCTTCTTAGTCAAGAAGTACACCACGACGTGCCGCGAGTAGTCGTCCACGAAGGTGAGCACATACCTGGCCCCACCCTTAGACTTCGTCTTCATGGGGCCCATCACGTCCGTATGAACGAGCTCTAGCGGACGTGTCGTTTTCGTCAACGATCGCGACAGAAAGTGCGCGACCGTCTGCTTGCCCTTCATGCATCCGCCGCACAGGGGATTAACCGTTTTCTGGGTCATCGGCATCCCAGGCGTGGCTTGCCGAGTCGTCGCCAACGAGTCGTCGTTGAGGTGTCCCATGCGAGCGTGCAAAAAATCCCACCCGCTTTCGACCCCCGAGTACTCCGTGTAGTACGCCGTGTCCTGCTGGGATTCCAGCACGTACGCCTTACCAATCTTCTTCCCCGAAGCGATCGCCGTCGACTTGTTCCAAATGACACACGACTTGCGCTGGAACTCCACGCTCATGCTGCGCTCAGCCAACTTTCCAACCGAGAGCAGTCGTCGGTCGAGGCCGGATATGTGGAGTACCTCCACCATTCGGATCCGCTTGCCGTCGATGCCCGTCAAGCCTACTGACCCCGCCCCAGCCACGCGAATCTTCTTTCCATCCGCGATTGTCACAAACATGTCCACCGACATGTCCGCGTACTCGAACAAGTCGTCGCGGTGTGGCGTATGTGCGCCGTCGCACCGCTATCGATCAGCCACCCTGCCGACCGATCCTCACCAACAGCGAAGACTGAGTCTTCGTTAGTGGCACCATTGCCTTGCTCCGGGCAGTCCCGCTTCATGTGACCAAATTTGTTGCAGTTGAAGCACTTGCCCTGGAACCTGCCGAGCTTTCGTCCGCCATTGCTCTTCCGGTCGAACCCCTTTCCGACCTCGTTCAACCTTTGGTTCTTTCCCTTACCTCCGAACGAGGTAGCCTTCAGCGCACCCTCCGAAGACTCTTTCTTCTCCTGTCGCTCGTACTCCTTGAGCAACTTCTCCTTGACCTCGATGAGCGTCACGTCCTTGGAGTTCTCGACGATCGATGAGATCAACTCGTACTCAGCAGGCAGACTGCTCAGCAAAATAACGAGTTGTCGGCCATCGTCCAGCGGCTCGCCCAGCGTTTGCAGGCCCACGATGAGCTCGTCGAACTTGTCCAGATGCTTCGCCATCGTCGAGCCTTCCTCCATCTTGAACTCATGGAGGCGACGAGTCATCGCTACGCGGTTATGCATCGTCGTCCGGTTGTAAAACTCTCCCAGAGTATTCCACGCTTGAATGGCAGAGGTGGCCGACCGAATCTTCGTGTGGTGCTCCACCGCCACCCCTTGGGCGATGAGTCCGAGCGCCTTCATGTCGTTGAGCAACCAGGCCTCGGTGACATCACTCGGACCCATCACCACTTGAACGTGCGCCAACAGTCCTTTCATCGCCAGCGTCATCTGCGTGGCAGTAGTTGTCGTTTCCCAGGATGACTTCGGCCTGCTTGCTGGTGGTCGTCATGTCCGCGGCCGTGGAGCTTGAGCTTGTGCGGCTGTTAACCTGTTTTTTTTCTGCTTGTTTGGAAGAGGGCAAATGCCGAAGTGAGATTTATCGTGAAGCCTAAATCTACATTGCTGTCCTCCTCTCCCTGTTGTTCCCCTTGTGCTCCTTGATGCCTCTCATCATGTTGTTTACCCTACCAAGGACTTAGTGCCAGTCTTCGGTCTACCCAATCAGATCGTGGCGAGGCACGTGCCGTACCCACCGTCAACTCGTTCACCATGAAGTCATCTCCGGATGAGTCTTCTTCATGCTCGTCCTGTCTACATTCGCGGTGCACAATATCAACAGAAGAAATGTTGCTCACCTCAACGCTCGAATGGAGATCGTGATCGTGAAGACAGCTATCGTTATCGAAACCTTCTAGAATTTCCATTAATTCTGACAAGTTCGCAGGATCTTCGTCCAATTTCCGACAAAATATCTTTCATGTGTACAGTGCTGCTATAAACTATCGGCGCACTCGAACTTTTGGCCTAGAAATCTGAATATTTGGATTCCTAGAGAAAACGCTAACTCTTTTTCAAACCATACAAATAGAAAGTATAACTGTAAAAGAGTGCTACGTTCTTCGTCAGTGGGTTCCTCTAGGAATCCACATCAACTATCGCATCTGGACACATGAATGTGTTGTTTAGACGTCAATTAATAAAGAAATCAGAGCTACCAGATTACATGATACACCTTGCCACGCATCAGTAGAGCTCTGCAGTGCCGTGCCTCCATACAAATTCGGTTCATAATTTTCTTGTCATGTATTTGTGCACCAGTGCTCAAGAATAAAATAATTGGCCGCTCAGACTTTGCGTAGAAGATATGCACACAGTTACGAAACCGAGCGATTTACTTCATAAAATTGCTATAGTTTAGAACACCCCCTGTTGTGTCAAATTTTGCTCTCACTCTTTAATTCGCAGACTTCAGAATAGTGCGGTACTGGGTTCTATTTGACAATGTTTTAGCTAGTATTGACGATAACAACACCTCTGACAACACAATATTCAGCTTTCTAGGCCAAAGGTCGAGTGTGCCTATAGTTTATAGCAGCACTGTAGTCATTTGGCGCGTTAATGAGGCCCTGCTGCGGCCTTATCAGCATTTTACTGTCCGCACGTTACATAGTACTTCGAAGTATAACCTTCATTCGTGGACGTTGAGGCTTCGATTAAGAAGTGCGCAGCGGGCGACTCCAAGAAATCAACTCGTTTCTCCGTCGTGGTTGACGAACACGTCTTGCACATCCTCAGAGCCCCGATTCTATCTGCTTGACAAGGGACTATTGTGCGTACAGACCTGCACTTGGTCCAGTCGATGTATCAAAAGCATCCCACGAACATTCGCACTCCAGTAAGAATTGGTAAATGCCCAACGAAGTGTTCATACAGTAGGAACATGCCACTTCGAAAATAGTGTCGGCTTCGCAACATGCTCACAGTCCCACAAAGTCAACTACGTCTGCACACCCGTCTGAACCTAAATACCACGCTGCACGATCAAGTATCGTTCTTTGATTTTCCTCCCCACTGAGGTTTGGAGGCGATTGCGCACCGCATCGATTTGCTCGCCATCTATCGATGTACACTCTACTGCCTTCTCCACTAGTACTACCGGACCATAGCCTCACGCGTTGGGTTTTAGCGTGACCGGTAGACTGCAATCCAGGAGCACTCTCGGAAACAAAGAGCATCACACCTGTCAAACGATATAGCAGCCCAGGTGGTTTGTATCGCCACTTTCCGATTGGCGCCAAATCCATCAAGTAGTACGGTTTGGTACGGGGCGCCTATCTCAACTGCAAATTGCTGATCGTTCGTGCCTTCACCCCAGCGTCGGGAATCCTGGGGGAAAAAACGAGGGTGAGAAAATAATGACTACAAACTAGGGGGATAGGTCACACACCAATACACAGCGAAGACAAGCACGATCAGTCGGTCCTTGTATTTGAAGCTTCGATCCCAGCAACATCACGGCTTGATCCAGTGAACAATTTATCGGCGTAATCGTTGTCACCTCCGTGGTGGGTCCTGCAACTGGTTCCGCCCGTAAGTTAATTAAAGTTGAAAGACAGGAAATCGTGACCATCATTTGTGCTGAGCGCAGATTGAGCGTGTGCGTGCTTCCGCTGCAAAGTCGCTCCAATTTCGTGTCGGACCGAAGTGGGGTTAATACGCAGCGTGGTTGGGTTGCAGAACGGCGGGCACTGCGGAACTGGCGGGTAGGTCTCTGTCTGCGAGCAGCTTGCGCGACGACGCATATCGTACACAACCGAGCGCTGCACAGACACATCAGCACAGCCACAGTAAGATCTAAACTGCTTTGTGCATTTATGCAGAGACCAGACCATACTGCACGAAGTAAACTATTAGTCACCGGCATGTAGGGCCGTTTGTCCATCAAGGTTTGTAATAACTTGACCACTCGCTGGTTTGTAGTCATCGCCTCCTCAGCGTCATGTGGAGCAGCTCGGCCTGGATTCTCTCCTGCTTCATGGTCTCCGCCTCTTCCCGCCAGTTGCAGCAGCAGCCTTCCTCCGCTTCGCTACTGGGCTGGCCACCCGGAAGGCGGTGGCACAAACCGCTGCGCAATGTCCTTCAGATGCTGTCGCTCCTACTACTTCCGCTGCCGCTCGCCACGCACGCGTCTAGGTCGCGCGGACCCGCAGCTTGCGCCGTCCACGGCTAAAGACAATAATTGCACATCAATTATTGATGTGCACATAATGGTGTGGTGCACATATCCGTATGTTTTGAGACCATACTGGTCCATTAAAAAAGTCCAATCAAGATGATTGGAGTTTTTTTTTGCCAACATTGATACGACGGCTTTATTGAAACATGTAGGAAGGAGAAGAAAAGAAGAAGTCATTCCGTTAGAAGCGCTGTCCCCATGCTCTCATTCCGCATTTCACGCGCGTGCAGACAGCCATGCGATTCCGGTTCGGAGAGGGCGAGGAACAGCTTTTCGTCGCGGACATTCTGTCGCTGTTCGACGTCGAGGACGAAGAAGATGCTGAAGGTTGCACCGTGCAATACACGTCCTCCTACATGAAGGCGGAGACTCTCGATGGCGGTGACTCCAGCTCCAGCGTCCACAGCGATGGAGACAGGAGGGTAGTTAACGTGGCCCACTCGTCCCGCCCACGACTGCAAACCAAGAGAAAGATCGAGCGTTTGCGTCGCGAGATCAGGGCGCTGGGCTTGGAGCTTTCCGGTCTGCAGCGCGCCGGACAAGGGGTCGGAGACTCTGCCGTTCACTCACAGGAAAAAAACACGACTTCACAGTGGAAAGCTATCGCAGCGAAGCGACGTCAGCAGAGGCAGCGTGCAGAGCATGACAACAGGGTGCTCAAGAGGATGATCACGGCGCAGAACGTGCTCGCCAGGTTCATTCTCAGCGGTCGCGTGCGGCTTCGAGCCTCGGCTGCGTGAAAAACTCCACTTCGCCTTAGTATTTTCCGCGCATCACTAAACATAGTACATAGCTAATAGGTAACTTAGCCTTAATCGATACCGGAAGTCGCAGTCAAGCACGGACTGGTAGGATTAATATCTTGTCACATTCATGCGTGCACCGTTGCTAAACGACTAAATATTCAGGCCCAACTCCGGGCCGGTAGACTAGTGCACTCGTTGAGTACGCCAGACAGCGACGTGGTCAATGTGCTGCGCGCTCAGCAGACTTTTAGCGCCTTGTTTTGAGCCTCAGCCTTCTCCCGCTCTTCGCTCTGCTTCATGGCGATGATCTTCCACAGCGAGTTTGCTTGGCGCTCCTCGGGGCTCGCATCATCGCGCTCAGAATGCTCGAGCGTCTTGAGCTCCGCCTCCAGGCTCTGGATCTTGCGCCTCTGAAGCTAGATCTTGCCCTTGTCCCGCTATCGCGGACGTGCCGCGGTAGGCCTCCTGCCTCTCTTCGGCTTGGGCTCTTTCTGGTCGTCATCGTCGCAAGGGTGGTGGCATTTTATTAGTTTTTCCAAAAAAGATGGATCCCGTCAGGTATAGTGTGAGAGCTGCCGACGCCAGAGATCCGCCAATAGAGTATCGGGTCCACCATCGGCCTGTAATAAAAAATGCAATTTCAAGCTAAACAATAATGAGAGGTTATCTTCCTAGGGGTAGGGATCACTGTATTTTAGTGCAACATGCTATGGGGACGATGTCCCCTACCGACTGCGATAACATTTTTTAAAGTAAAATTTGTTGTTCTCCAAGTTCGTAAAAATAGGCAACGTCGCTACGGCACAATGGAGTCACCAGCACTGCAAGTCGAGCTCGAGGAGAGCGCCCACGCAACTTTGGACCGTTGTCGCGACGCACGTCTAGCCAACACAACTCGCGCTTACGAGCCAAAGCAAAAAGAGTTCAAAGTATGGTGTGATCGCAAGGGCTTCCATGAAACTACTCGCTACCAGGTCACTGCGGCAAAAATGCACTTGTTCCTACAAGAAGTCGTCGATAGAAAAGTTAGGACCAAGGGATCCGGTCGGCAAATCAGCGCTGCTACAGTTGAAATGTATGTTAACGCTATATCAGATTTGTACAGCGATCAGCAAAGTCGTGGAGCGAACACACATCCACATTCCCGAAACAATCTCATCAAGGCGCTGTTGATATCGCTGAAGCGCGAAAAACACGAAAAAAATAAACGCGAGTACACCGATCGAGGCGTTGGATCCCTGTTGGATGGATACTACTCTACAAGCGACCTCGTCTCTATATCGCGATACTACATGAATTTAAATACTGGTCCTGATTTGTGAAGCCGGATGAGTCATTTTGTCACACAAACCGATGCGAAGACCCGAAGCTTGAGGGCGCAGTGGCGGGCGCCCGTCGAACACTTGAGAGGAAGATTGGAAGTTGAAAAGTGATTGATTGAATCGTTAGTTTGGCGTCGGCTCATTGCCGCCGCACCACCAGTAGTTCTTGGCGACCTGGACACGCAAACAAGTATCCAGGTCCCATCCTAAAGTCTATCAATCTCAGATCCTAATTCTATCCTGATCTACCAATGAGAATCTACTAATCCAAAACGTAGCTTGATCCAAATATGCGACTCGCGTCCCATAATCAAAAGTTCGGCTCGAAAACTTGATTCTTGCACATCTCAAGGATTTTTAGCCAATGAGGTCGCATGAAACTCCATGTTTATGCGTCCCATAATCATGATTATTCTTGATATTGACCAGTAGGATAGCATGTAACGAATATAAACCATGCAATGTTTTATTACGCTGTACAGCGTAAACAGAAAGGTATGCATTAACAATTGACGTGGGAGTCCTCTGTCATCTCATTGGCAGACGGACGTCCACGTCACATGACCTCCCTTCCAAGAAGACCCCGCTATTTCGAAGCTGGCTTTGGCTTCTTCTTGGTTTCCCAGTACTTGTCAATGAGACCTGGAATCTGATTCAGGTTCTCTACTGGTTCCCACGTTGCTTCTTCGCGTGATTCACCAAGCCACCAAATCCGGTATTGGAGTTTCTTCTTCTTGTTACGATGACCAATGACTTCGCGCACAAGCTGACCTTCCGTACCGTCCTTCAAAATCACTTTATTCACACTTTGGCTCCGTGATTCATCACTGCGATATGGCTTGAGCAATGAGGTGTGAAATACGGGATGCAACTTGAGACCCTTTGATAACTTCAGCTCGTATGAGTCACGATGAATTTGTTTCACAACCGAATAAGGTCCAATAAACCGCGGTGCGAGCTTCTTTGACTGTGCGAAGCCTTTATGACGAATGTCCAAGTTTCGTCCACCTAGGAGTACCATATCTCCAGGTTTGAAGTCTTGATCAAGCCTGTTCTTGTCGTAGTAAGACTTCATACGAGTTTGTGCTTCACTCATTGCATCTTGTGCCATCTTCAAAATTGCATCTTGCTTGAGCAGAAATTCTTGCGCCGATTTGTGCAACTGTTCAAATTCCGGGTCCCTAGCCACATCATCTGGCATATAGGGCACATAACCCAGATCAGCCTCAAACGGTGACATACCGATTGAGGAATGAACACGTCTATTGTACGCGAGTTCAGCGAGATGCAAATATTCATCCCAGTCATTTTGGAATGGGTTCACCACACCCCGAAGATAGTCTTCAATAAACCGATTAGTACGTTCGGTCTGACCATCAGTCTGTGGGCGGAAGGCAGACGACAGATTGTGGGTCGTCTCCAAAATCTTGATCACTTCTTGCCAGAACTTGGACGTAAATTTGGAGTCTCTGTCAGAAACGATCGATTTCGGCACGCCATGGTCTTTCACATAATTGACCATGAATAGCGCAGCAGTCTCTTCTGCTGTCGCATTCGTATTGGTTGCGATGAACTTCGCACGCTTCGTCAACCGGTCCACAATAACCATAATTGCGTCTTTTCCGGTTTCCGTGCTCGGCAGTGCAATCATAAAATCCATCAACACATCAACCCATCTACCTCCTGGAATCTCCAAAGGCTGTAGTAGTCCGGGCGGCTTCGTTTGGCGTGCCTTATTCCGCTGGCAACGTTCACACGTGTTGGCATAGCGTTGAATGTATTTCGACATCTTGGGCCAGTAATACATTTTCTGGACACCCAAGTATGTCTTAAAGTATCCGAGGTGACCTGCCGTGACCACATCGTGGTTTTCACAAATAACACGGTTCTTCAGATCTTCATTATCCGGAATTACCAGTCGAGCAATTTCATCATCTCTCGTTTGGTAAAATAACAATCCATTCTTCACAGAGTAGTGTGGTACCTCTTTACCACTAGAAATACTCTGCAACAACTCCTGAACTCTCCGGTCGGTAGAGTACAGTTGTTTGGCCGAGTGTGTCACAGTCGCACTTGGCGTTTGGATACTAGTAACAATTTCGCGGTTTCGAGCAGCTTCGATGAGCTCACTGAGACTAACATGAGCGGCTTTATGCTCAAAGAGTGGGTTTCGGGACATTGCATCCGACACTTGGTTACTTTCTCCTGGAATCCACTTGAACTGCGGTTGGAATTCAGCTAGCTCGTTAAACCAGCGCGCCACACGACGATTGGTTGTCTTTTGCGTCAATATAGTCTCGATGCTCTTGTGGTCTGTCTCCACGGTAAATGGGCGATCGAGAAGGTAAACTCTCCACACACGAAGGGCATGCATAATAGCCAGTAACTCCTGCTCACAAACAGGGTAGTTGAGTTCCGCTGGTTTCATTTTGCGTCCTGTGTATGCAGTCGGATGCTCCAACTCTCCCTCGTTTTGAAACAAGACTCCCCCTATGGCAAAATTCGAGGCATCCATACGAATACCGAACGGTTTGTCGAAATCAGGAAGTTGTAGTACAGGAGGGGTGGAGAGACGGCGTTTGAGTTCATGGAAGCATTCCAACTGATGCTCAGACAAGTGTAACGTTTCCTTTGGGCGTAAACCCTTAGTACTTTCGTGCAGTGGGCCTGCAAATTGTGCGAAGTCGGCACAAAAACGCGAGACGTAGACCGTCGTACATAAGAAGCTTTCCATTTGTTTCTTGGTACGTGGAATCGGCCAGTCGCTGATTACGCGCACTTTGTCAGGGTCCATTCGAACACCATGACGACCCACAAAGTCACCGAGACAGGGGATTTCTTCGACGCAGAACTGACACTTCGACAATTTTACGTACAATTGCTGTTCTTGACACCGTTGAAGCACTCTGTCCAACGCGTCGACATGCACCTGCACGTCCTTGTCTTGCGTAAAAACGTAGCTGTCGTCAAAATAGATGCGCATCACATCGCGCAAGTCACTGACCACTCGCTGTAACAGCCTGTTAAATGTGCCCGGACTACCGCTCAAACCCATCGGGGTTACAAGATACTCAAACAGCCCATCGGGCGTCGAAAAAGCAGTAAATGGAATATCAGCTTCACGAAGTTTAACCTGATAGTATCCCCACAAGAGGTCCATGCAGGAGAACCAGTAACTACCGCCCATCGCATCAAATGTGTCCTCCTTTCTCGGCATCGGTATCGCTGGCAAAATGGTGGCACTATTGAGTTGACGATAATCGTGCACAATGCGCCAACCCACGGGCTTCTTGACGCCCAACGTCGGAGCGCTGAATGCAGAGGTGCTAGGTCGAATAATACCTGCCTGCGCCATCTCTTTCGTCCAATCCTGGATCACCGTTCGCTGCTCCGGGCTTTAGCGCCATTGTTTCACCGAAATCGGTTGTGTTCCCGGCTGAAGTTGAATTTCGTGTTCAATCCCTTCGCGGACAGGGGGTGTGGTACTTGGCAGCTCAGTGCGAAACACAGTTTCGCGATACTTGAGCAAGACTTCATATGCGGGGTTGTTCACCAGTGCCTCCCATCCCTGTTGTTTAAAACGCTCAGCCTTTTCTGAGTCGTGTGGATTGACAACAAACACAGCTTCGATATCCTTCTTTTTGCGGAGTTCCTTCAGAAATTGCTTCGTTGTGATCAGTTTCGTTTAACCGAACGCACCCTTGTGACCATGCCGACGGTAGTAATGGAAGATTTCGCGGTTCTGGTTTGCGTTCTTGAAACGACGGCCTCCGATCATACGCGTTCGAGGTCTGTTAGGTACCACCAATTGAAGAGCCTGGGGTTCCTCAGTCCTTGTACGCGGGCGCAATAGTAAACGTTCCCAATCGATGTCAGGGTTATTCTCCCGAAGCCACTTCATTCCAAGAAGCACATCCTTATCCTCCGGGACAGGCATGACCGTAAACGTTTCACACGTCACCGGGAAATCCGGAATCTGCAACATGATTTCGACGGTACGTCTTGATCTTTGCACTGTTTGGTTGTATCCTAGACGAACTGTCATCATGTCGTCAGGATGCTCCTTGATGTCCAGCTGAAGTCGTACAGCTAGATCTTCAGTGACACCGTTGAGGCTGCTTCCATTGTCGACGAATATTGAGACGTCAGTCGCTGCCTCCTCCTGATTGTAGGCTAAAGCTTCACTTCCAAAATGGCGTAGAATGATCCGCCAACATAGTGATTGCTTTCCTTGGTGGACTTGCATTGCGGCTTGATATGACCGACTTGTCCACAATTATGACAAGTGGCTGACTTTCGCCAATCCTCTTTTGGTCCACTCTTCGGTGACAGCTTTCGCTCCAGCGGCTTGCTTGTATTGTTAGCCGCTGGTTTCACAGATGATGCCGCTTTCGAAGAAGGCTGGTGATTCGCCGTGGTCTTTGCCGAGAGTCTTCCACAGTGAGCAAACTCGAAATTCGTTGCAATCTCAATTACTTCATGCAAGAATCTTGGACTGAGCTCCTTCACCTTTTTCGCTGTCTCCGACCGAAGTCCGTTCTGAAAGTAGAACCGCTTCTCCATCTCCGAAATCTCCAGCTCGGATTGAGACATCAGATCCTGAAACGATGACACATATTCATGGATGGTCCCATGTTGTTTCAGCTGAAACAATCGCTCACGTAGATTGTATTCAAAGTCTTTGGGACGAAAGCGTTCACGTAGCTTCGCCTTAAACAATTGCCATGTTTTGGGAACTCCTGCCGCTTCACAATCTGACGAAAAAGCGCGATACCAGTTTAGCACAGATTTACCTAAACTGCTGGATATGGTCACAAAATCGGACGTATCGGCCTCCATCAATCCGCACTTGTTAGCGTAATATTCCTCCATGGCAAAGATCCATAGTTCCAAATCTTCACCGAATTTCCCTTCATACATGGGAGGATCCTTCTTCCGTCGTTCACCTTGTGATGCGAGCAAGTGTTCAAAACGGTTATTGGCTTGCTGCATTTGCATCTGAAATTGCGTTTGCATCTGCGTCTGATACATTTGCTGTTGTTGCGTTAACCAGATCATTAACTGTTGCATTGACATTGCGTCAGGTGCAACGTTTGCCATTCCGGCGGGTGGGACTTCGTGGTGAGCTTCCTGCGGCGTTGCCGCCTCCGTTTGAGCCGTCCGTGGCACTTGGCGTTGCCGCGGGTTAGGCGATTCACTCTCAGCTGCCCTAATCCTTGTCATAGTCTTTAGGGGTAGGACAGATGGACTTTTCGGTGAGTGATCCGTAAAATACGGCGAAATAAAACGGAAAAGGAATTAAAAGCTCAAAAAGTGTTTTACAACTTAGTGTTGCTGCGGTTTCTGGCGAATAAGGCTGTTAAGCTTCGCAGAAAAGTTGTCTTGGCACTCCAAAAGGTTCAGAAACGCCAGGTTAAGTTGGCGATCAACCTGGGCCTCGATGCTCTCGTCCTTGATCCAGAAAGTTTCTTTGCGAAACTTGCCCAAAACCCGCTTAGCCGTTTTGACCTGGCGGAGGAGATCCACTTGAAGTTTAGCGAAACGCTCCGCCTCGGCTGGCGAGAAGAAAAGACTGGTGTCAATCGCCGTAACAGGTGGAGGAGCAGGAGTGGACGTCGATGATACTTTGACGTCACTCGCTTTCTGATGCTTCCTCTTACTGCTTTGGTTGTGACCCTTCTTGTAGCGGGCCATAGACCGACTCCAAAAAGAGGCAAGGGACTACCCCCGGGTAACCAAGGACCGTTATACTTCTACAAAGTTCCGCTTTCGCAGACACAATGCAGGCGCCCTGGTGCTAAACCGGCTTCTAGTGAAAGCCCAGCACACAGCGAAGGTTAGGTACAATCCGATCTAGGCGGAGGCAAAGCCCCTACGTGGTATTTCCACGGGCCACACGGAGTGATAATGTACCCACTTCTTCGAAGTGTGCTCCTCAAAAGCTGCACGTTCGCAACCTAGAGCTTCCCCACGATGTGGCTGGCTCCAATAGTCACAGGTAAAACTCGCTTCCCACGATGTGGCCACGAGTAAACCTTTCTTGAACTCGAACCGAAGCTTGACACGGCAAGTGCTACTATGTCACACAAACCGATGCGAAGACCCGAAGCTTGAGGGTGCAGTGGCGGGCGCCCGTCGAACACTTGAGAGGAAGATTGGAAGTTGAAAAGTGATTGATTGAATCGTTAGTTTGGCGTCGGCTCATTGCCGCCGCACCACCAGTAGTTCTTGGCGACCTGGACACGCAAACAAGTATCCAGGTCCCATCCTAAAGTCTATCAATCTCAGATCCTAATTCTATCCTGATCTACCAATGAGAATCTACTAATCCAAAACGTAGCTTGATCCAAATATGCGACTCGCGTCCCATAATCAAAAGTTCGGCTCGAAAACTTGATTCTTGCACATCTCAAGGATTTTTAGCCAATGAGGTCGCATGAAACTCCATGTTTATGCGTCCCATAATCATGATTATTCTTGATGTTGACCAGTAGGATAGCATGTAACGAATATAAACCATGCAATGTTTTATTACGCTGTACAGCGTAAACAGAAAGGTATGCATTAACAATTGACGTGGGAGTCCTCTGCCATCTCATTGGCAGACGGACGTCCACGTCACACATTTGTTGTGTCTTGCGTGCCTTCTGAGAGCCGAGTCGGCACGTAACCTGGAGCTTCCCGATCTTTTCAGTGTGCTTCTTGTCTAATGGGCCCTCCATTTACATAAGTAGCTAGACATCTTTCCGATATTGCATAAGTAGGCATGGTCGGCACACGACTAGCGTGTGCTGACTCGTCATCCTCTGATTGGCGGAAAGGAGGGGAAGCTAGTCCCCATTTTCATCCAATCAGCTGTCGACCTTTGTTTGAGTGGTTCACATTAGTCCTAAGGGCTCGCGCCCCGGTTGATTGAAGCCTCGCGGGAGTTTCGCTGACCCACCTCCAGGACCGACTGAATCGGTCTGCGCAATTGAGTATGCGGACGGCGCTCCCAGCCAGACGCGCGTCGTCGAAGTCGCGAGCCCTCCTCGCGACGCCAAGTCCATCACCAGCCTCCCAGGCCTCTCCTGGAAGAAGTTCCTCCGAGACCTTAAGGCCGGGGACATCGAGCAAGTCTGTCTGATCACCGACGCTAACTCGGTGCCTCACGAGATTAACTCTGTTGAGCTCGACGACGCGTCGTCAAGACCAACGAGCGCTGAACCAAAGTCAGCGCGCGAGGAGCGCTTCGCCGCGAAGTCTTGGGAAACCCTGAAGGCGTCTGGTAACGCGGTCTACGAGACGGCCCGCGAGTTTGCCGACGTCTTCCCAGACAAGGTCCCTGCGGCTCTGCCAGCGGATGCGCGAGAGTGACATCCCTCTCACGGCCGTCAGTACTCCCAGCGGAATGCTCTGGGAGTGGCTCGTCATGCTCCAAGGTCTGAAGAACGCACCCGCCACGTTCAATCGCATGGTTTCCCATGTGCTTCGCCCACTCCGCGACTTCGCGCCGAGTTACTTCGACGCGATCTTCGTCCACAGAAGTGCTGAGGATGGTCACAGCGCGCTCGAAGTCCATATCCGGCACTTGAGGCAAGTCTTTCAAGTGATGAGAGAGAACAAACTGTACGCCAACCTCAAGAAGTGTGTATTTTGTGCACCGGAGATTCCGGTGCTCGACTGTTACGTGAGCAAGAAGGGAGTACGCGCTGACCCGGAGAACGTTTCGTCCATTTGCTCATGGCCTACGCCCATAATTCCCACGGAGCTCCGTCAGTGGCTGGGTCTCGCGAACTATCTGCACAAATGCACGAAAGACTACGCCGGACTGATCCAGCCTCTATTAACCCTGTTGAAGAAAGACGCCATGTGGTCTTGGCGTCCCGAGCACCAAGCCGCATTCGACTCGGTGAAGAAGAGCTTGGCGTCTGCGCCAATACTGATGCTCCCGGACGATTCAAAGCCTTTCCACGTTGTGTGCGACGCTAGCGATTCCGCTATCGGGTGCGCGCTCATGCAGTTCGACAATGAAGGTCATGTGCGAGTCGTGCGTTACCAGTCACGACAGATGAAGCCGGCTGAGCGCAACTACCCCGTACACGACAAGGAGCTCCTTGCGATGCGGTATGCCCTGATAAAATTCAGAGTGTACCTGCTGGGCGACAGGCATTCGCCGTGTACACAGATCATGCAACGCTGCGGACAGCGATGAAGTTGCCGCATCTATCCCAGCGTATGGCGCGCTGGTTGTCGTTCTTCGCCGAGTACAACTTCGTCGTGCACTACAAGCCGGGCAAGAACAATATCCTCGCCGACGCGCTGTCTCGGCGACCCGATTACGATCCTCGTGTCGTGTTGGGTCGTCAAGTGATTGACGTCGATGATGAAGGCGATGATCGCTGCGCAGTGTGCGCAGCGTCAGGTATCAATCTGACGTCTGTGTCCCCCAAGATGGATTTACGCGATGAGATCGTCGCGGCGTACGCAGACGATGCGGTCTACGCCAACATCTTGGCGTACCTCCGCTCTCCCAGTGACGAGACACTGGGAGCTCTCTCGCGCAATACGCGCAATTAGAACGACCGCTACCATCTTGACGGTGATCTGCTGTATACAACATCGATCGTTTCGATGCTCCGCGGGTCGTCGTACCCAACGATGACGATCTGCGAGCTCGCATCATTCACTAGTTCCATGATAGCCCCATGGGCGCACACTTGGGCCGCGAGAAGACCTTCGCGGCAGTATCCCGCGACTTTTACTGGCCCCGCATGTACAAATGGGTGCGTAAGTGGGTCCGCACTTGTGAGACCTGCCAACGAGTGAAGCCGTCCAAGTCGTCACAAGCGCCCCTGCACCCACTGCCGATCGCAACTGAGGCCTGGCGCTCAGTTTCCATGGACTTTGTCTTCGGGCTCCCTCCCGATGACGACGGTCGGAACGGCGTCTTGGTTTTCGTGGATCGATTCACGAAGATGGTGCATCTCACCCCCGTGAGTGATACGGTCACCGCGGCTGAGACCGCGGCGCATTTCGTCGATTGCGTATTTCGTCAGCACGGTTTACCGGAGTCGATCATCTCTGATCGTGACCCGCGGTTCACGTCCGCGTTCTGGACCGCCCTCTTCCAGCTTCTGGGGACGAAGCTGTCGATGTCGACGGCGGCCCATCCGGAGACGGATGGCCAGACAGAGCGGGTCAACAGGGTCCTCGAAGATGTTCTTCGGAGTTACGCAACTTCTTTCGCGAGTTGGAGCAAGTTCTTACCCCTTGCCGAGTTCGCACTCAACAACGCTGAGCACGCCTTGACGGGGCTGACCCCGTTCTTCGCGAACAACGCGCGGCACCCACGCGTCCCAGCTCTCCTCGCCGTGGGCCATCCCACGGTGTCTGGTGCCTCCACTCTGGGTGGGGATGATGACGGTGGCAATGATGAATATGTTGTGACGAGTGGGACTCACGACCCCGAGTCACTGAACGCGGTCACCCGCTCCAAGGCGAAACAGGATCTCGCGACGCCGAGCTCCGCGGCGTCTCCTCTCACAACATGGACTACGCGAACCCTGATTGACCCCGGTAATACCGGCACTCAAGTCGCGGCCAACTACGCGCCGAAGTCCCCGGCGCGCCAGGTCGATAACGCCGCCGTTTCGGCGTTCGTACAGTGACGCGCGTCAATCGCCCGTTTTGTGCGCGATGCACTTCAAGATGCAGTGGATAAACAAAAAGAGAACGCGGGCAGGCGCGGACGCAATAATATGGCTATCTTCCGGATAGGAGAGCAAGTCCTCCTGTCGACCGACGGCATTCGCACTTCCGCAGTTACCAATCTTGGCTCGAGCAAACTTGCGCCTCGTTTTATTGGACCCTTCAGAGTCGTGAAGGTTAACGGTGAAGCCTACACGTTGGATATTCCTACGTCATTACGATTACACCCGACGTTCTACGTCGGGCGGCTCAAGAAGTACCACCCGTCGGCGATAGCGTACGCAGCATCGCAGCTATCGCCGCTTCTCCCATGACTGTTGACAGTCATTGGAGGGCTTCCCACTCTGGGTCAGACAGGTGGGGGCAGTCCGCGCGTGCAACATGCGTTGCAGGCGTATTGGAGCTCTCCATGGGCACGTCCGTGCTCATGGGGTTCTCGGCTCCGCGTTCGTACACCGCGTACGAACGTCAAGCAGTCGGTCGTTGGACGGACTACAAAGTGCTACCAGGTGTAGTGGGTCTAACTTGACTCACTACTTTTTCTTACACGTTGCGCAACGTGTATGAGGAAGCGTAAGTACTTAGTAATTACTTAGGTTAATTATATTTAAATACACAAATATAATTTAAATCAGAAAGACTCCAAGTAGCTAGTTTAAGGTAAAATGAGAACTGTATTGTTTGTGAATTGATCTTCCTCCTAAATCTGCTAAAAACTGTTTATCATCTATGAAAGGGTTGACGGCCGCTGGCTGTCAGAGCCCCGCTAATATGCACGTCTCTAATTGGTAGAAAGATGCTGCTTTCTACCAATAGGATCTTTGGGTAGGTGTGGACCACTCATTGTGGTGGTCCACTTCAATGTATCCATCGGTGTGACTTACACCAAGGTGAGGAAGTATCTAAAACTTTTTTTAACAGATATCCTATCTTTTAAATTCACAAGTGGTTTGTAGCCACTTGTACGTGTAACCCCGTTACACCATCCTCCCTTAAGGTTAGACGCGCGGGGTCCCCGCACGTCAATCTTCGTAATTGACCATTCGTCAATTCTCCGCGTTTGGAGAAGAAATCCTCGCTCATTCAACGATGAGCGCGCCTCCGAAGAAGACCTCGAAGTCGGTGGGGAGTCATCTCTCCATCGACGACTACTTCGAGCGTCAGAAGGCGAAGTACGGCGATGTCGTCGACTTCGACGACGATGATGAAGATATGGAGGGCGAGGAGGACT
The DNA here is from genome assembly GCF_018691715.1 of Phytophthora cinnamomi. Taxonomy (NCBI): domain Eukaryota; phylum Oomycota; class Peronosporomycetes; order Peronosporales; family Peronosporaceae; genus Phytophthora; species Phytophthora cinnamomi. The sequence continues at coordinate 225,952 of NW_027150985.1, read as the reverse complement.
CGCTCTCAAAGCGCAAAGACTCAGTGTCGACCCTCATGCCAAAGAACATTCGCCCGCGTGAAGGGGACGAATCGGACGCTTCGAGCTCGAAGCGTTCGCGAACTGAGAGCGATACCCCACTCGCTTCCGCTGGGGCTCTCAGTACTCCGCGCGCTGCTGCTGCAGCGCGTGATTTCAAAGCTCAAGGCTCTCCGCGCGCTGCGCCTGGAGGGCTCGATCCGTGGATGCCGTCCGCGTCCGAGATCTCGGACCGGTACGGGAACTCGGTACCTCCGAATGAGGTGCCGCTGTACGTATGCAGCGCCGTCAAAGATGACGCCGTGGCTGCCGAGCTGCACTTTGATGCGGAGACGCATAAAAGGCGCGATTATTTCATAGGACTCTTCTATGAACTCCGATGGTTTCAAAGCAAGAAGACATCTTCTCGCAGCAAAGTGCCGGAGTGGCAGGCACTTTGTCAAAGTTTGAATGCTTTTGTTGAGAACTTCAACATGAAGCCGAGTGCTTACCGTGATCGGATTAAGCAAGCGCGTGATCGCTTCGAGACGTACTCGAAGCGTGGAAAGTGGAGCAACTCCACGTTGCTGCGGAGGAGGCTAACGTGCTGTGCGCTGTGCCGGAGGGCTTTCAATGCGCGAAGTGCTTCCCAGGCGCGGTCCGCTTGAGCGACAGCGACCTGAACGGGTACACGTCGTTCCGTGTGCCCGAGAGTCTCAAAGAGCTCCGTGCTAAATTCTTAGCACGTGAGGGTTCGGGTGCTAGCGATGATCGCACCATTCGTGCTACTTCTGCTGCGCCAGCGCGTACTGCTCCTCGTACGCCCTCACCATTTCCGGAACGTCCTCCAGCAAGACGTTCCGCGGCTCCTTTGTATCTTGATGGGGAGGAAATCCTCTCCAACGAATACGAAAACGAGCCCCATGAGGGTTCATTTTCGGGATACTATGGTCAACAATCCGCTCAACAATCCAGTGGGTTGAGCCGCGGGTGTCACGGATCGGCGGTGGCGGGGGTGGGAACACGCCCCGGGTATGATCAGCCCCGGGGGGATCAATTCGCACCTCTCCACGACAGGGTGACCGCCGTGGAACGTCTGCAGGGTGCTGAGTTCGCCGCCCTGAAGCAGGAGCTGGCGAACCAGAAGGCTCAGGTCGTGGCGGTCTCGCAGACCGCCTCAAATATCCAGGTCGAGTTGGGGACCCAGACGAAGGGGTTGCTCCAGCGCGTCCGCGCGCTGGAGGAGAGGCTGCTCGTCGCCGAGGCCAAGGCTTCCGCTTCTGCCTCGGCCCCTGCCGAGGCTTCGGGTCAGCCGAGCTAGATGGCTCGTGCTGCAGGTATGGCTTCAGCTGTCCGACGTAAAAGGTCGGATGGAGGCGCATGCTAGACGGTATGTCTAGCGTGTATGCGTTGCCGTGCCGTGCCAACACAGTGAACGGCCCGATGAAGCGCGGAGCAAGCTTGCTTGCTCCGAAATCCGAAACTGCATGTTTAGGCAGGTTTTGTGTAGCTAACAAAACCAATGAACTAATCTTGAATTCATTTGTGTTGCCTCTGCCCACATTGTCTGCGTTCAGCTTCTGTTGGTCAACAGAAGCTGCTATTGCGTCTTGGACAAACCGAATTACGGCTTGTCTTTTGGTGATGAAATTGATTGCATCCGAGCTGAAGTCATTCAGCTCGCTCTCCGCTAGAGACCCGGCCTCTGCGTGGTTCGTCGCGGCGTCTGCGCCCTGCGCAGACCCGTGGTCGTTGGCCATGTTGTTGGGGGAGTCTGCGCCCTGCGCAGACTCATGTGGTTTGTCCATTGTTGCAGCTGACACTGTGCAAGTGTCAGCGGTTTTCTGCGGCTGCTGTATTGCAGTCGTAGATCCTCCCCCACTTAAAATGGGAGCCATCACTCCGAGTAAACTCGGTAGACGTGGATGCCGCATGGCATTCACGTAGAACGGTGTATGCCCTGTCGAGGCATGCACTGAGTTATTGATGGCAAACTCTGCCATCGGTAAGCACTCGCTCCAGTAGTGGAACGAGTGAGCGTAGCTCTTCAACATATCGACGAGCACGCGATTCACGCGCTCGGTTTGACCGTCCGTCGGCGGATGATCCGCAGTCGACATTGAAAGCTGGCTCCCAAGAAGTGTAAACACTTCTTGCCACAGGTGTGCTGTGAAGCGCGGGTCTCTGTCCGACACGATGTCGGTCGGCATGCCATGGTGTTTGAACACCATGTCGACGAACAGACGGGCCGTCTGCTTCGCGGTCACTTCTGCCGGTACCACAGCAAGATGGTACATCTTGCTGAAGCGGTCGACGAAGGCCACAACACCGGTATTCCCTCCGCTGTCCGGGGGAAGACCAAAGATGAAGTCCAAAGACATGGACTTCCAACACTCCGACGGGGTCGGTAGTGATTGTAACGGAGCCTGCGCGAATGGTGCAGGCTTTACGCGTTGGCATACATCGCAAGCACGGACGTACTTGCGCACCCACTTATACTGATGGTGCCAGTAGAAGTCGCGCGTGAGAAGGACGTATGTCTTCTCACGTCCGAGATGTCCCGCAGTCGGGGCATCCTGATATTCGTACATGATCCTGAGTCGCAGGTCATGATCATTCGGCACGACAACGCGGATCGCGTTGTCGTCGACTGCATTGTAAAGCAGTAATCCGTCGTGCACTCGAAAGCGGTGTGCACGCGCTCGAATATTTTTGGGCAGCTTCTGACGAGCCTTGTCAGAAGGTGCTGTGCCATAGGCAGCAAGAGCTTCGTGTCCGCGTCGTGCGCGTACGCGGCCTTCGCATCGTCCAACAGAGACGATATGGGTTTGCTCGATCGCATGGCGTCAATGCCATTGACGTCAGCAGCTTTTGCGTAGTCCGGCCGACGTGATAATGCGTCGGCCACCACATTCAGTCTTCCGGGTTTGTATTCGACCCGGAAGTTATACTCCGCAAAGAATGAGAGCCATCTCGCCATTCTTTGTGATATGTGTGGTGACTTCACTGCAGTGCGCAGTGATGCATGGTCGGTGTAGACCACAAACGGTCTACTTCCAAGCAAATACACTCGGAACTTTGCGAGTGCGTATTTCATGGCAAGGAGTTCCTTGTCATGTACCGGATAGTTGCGCTCAGCTGGCTTCAGCTGACGCGATTGGTAGTAGACGACACGATCACGGCCTTCGTGATCGTGCTGCATCAACACGCATCCGATCGCGAAGTCGGATGCGTCGCACACGACGTGAAATGGGCGATCTTGGTTTGCCACTGCCAAGATCGGCGCCTCAGTCAAGCCCCGCTTGACTGCGTCGAATGCCTTTTGACAATCAGTTGTCCAATTCTACGCAGCTTTCTTCTAAGAAGCTGTGATAGCGGGCGGATCTTGCCCGCCTAATCCTCCACGTACTTGCACAAGTACATGGCCAAGCCAAGGAACTGCCTCAGTTCCTTGACACTTGAAGGCGTTGGCCATTCATTTATCACTCTGACCTTTTCCGGGTCAGGGCGAACGCCATTTTTCCCTACGAGACACCCGAGGACGGGTATCTCGCTCGCCCCGAAGATACACTTCTTCAGGTTCTCGTGGAGCTTATGTTTTCGCATAAGCTCAAGTAGCTTCCGGAGATGCACCCTGTGCATCTCTACGTCGGTCTTCCCGTCCACAGCCCGGCTGTGGATGAACACATCATCGAAGTAGCTCGGCGCGAAGTCGCGCACCGAGCGCAACAAGTGCGTCACGCACCTGTTGAAAGTCGCAAGGGTGTTCTTAAGCCCCTGCGGCATTACTAGCCATTCCCAGAGCATGCCGCTTGGCGTGCTCACCACCGTGAGAGGGATATCGCTCTCACGCATTAGGATCTGATAGAATCCGTCTCGCAAGTCGAGAGCACTGTAAACGGTGCTCCCTGCCATCGAATCGATGATAACATCTTTTCGTGGTATCGGCGTCTGCGCCGGTACCGTCGCATCGTTCAGCTTGTTGTAGGCATGAACGATGCGCCATCCGCCCTGTGGCTTTTTGACACAGAACGTCGGAGCACTGTGCGGGGACTTTGATTCCCGCACTTGCCCAGCTTTGCGACGACTTTCAAAGAAGTCGTCGATCGCTTTCACTTGCTCTCGCGGCAGTGGCCACTGCCGCGTGACACAGTACTTCGTGCCCGGCACGAGATCAATCTCGTGCTGTATGCCCTTGTCCTCCGGAAGCTCAGCAGGAATCTGTTTTGGGAGTACGTATTTGTACTCCCTCAGCGATTCGTAATAGGGACTCGACTTCAGCGAGTCCCAGACTTGTTCCTCGAAGCACTCTCGCTTCGTCTTCGCACTGAGAGTGTCTTCACTCTCAGTGGTGCTTCCCATGAAGAGCTGCCTCAGCTCTTCGCTCTCGCTCTCCGTTCTTTCGCTGTTCGAAAGAACGCAGACCTGCTCGATGCGTCCATCGTGCAAGTCGCGTGTGAAGCGCTTCCAGCTCATGACTGGAAGCGAAGTCAACTCCGACGCCGTCGTCGGAGGACTAGCGAGTTCCATCTCACGATACTGAAATCCAGTATCGGTGTGCGTCAAGACGCTTAGCGTCTCGACATCCAGCGTCACCGCCTCAGTCTGCCCAGCAGACAGTTCTTGTTGCGTCTCGGTCCAGGCCCGGCCGTGTACAGTTGTTCGCCGGCAGACCCTGTCTGCGGGCGCGCGATATCAAGCCCGGCTTGATCGCATGGCGCTTCGTCGTACAGCCCGGCTGCACGACAGCATGCAAATTGCATCAGTGCGGTACGTTTGCAACCGTCCGCACTGTTTGCAGCGTCAACTACCGGAGTTGACACGCCGTCGTCACCTCGACGCCATTCATTGGCGGAGCCCCTCGTGACCGAGGGTGCGTCGGCTCCCGGAGCCGACGCGTCATTGTCGACCTGACCTCTTCAGGTCAGGGACTGTCCGTTACACGCTTGAACGTGGGTATTGGTTCCTGGAACCAGTACATCTTTTTGTTCTGACGTCGGCAGCATTGCCGACGTTGGTCTCACTTGTGCGCGCCCTCGCGCACTTCTTGGGCAGTCCAGGACAGCAGCATTAAGCGCTGTCTCGACTGGTGAGCCGCGCGCACCTGCTGGTGCGTGCGCTGCGGTAACAGGGCCATCGCTCTCTGTTCCGCTGCCGTGGCCGAAGCGCACGAGCGTGCGCTTCTTCCAGTCTATTACCGGATCATGCCGTGCAAGTCACGGCATACGTTGAACTTATCGTCCAGGTCCAGGACGATAAAGTGTTCGACAAACACTCGTTAATTGTACGAGAAGCGCACGTTCACGACGCGCTTCTCAGTCTTCGCGATGGCACCTGTTGCCAGTCGCAGCTCCAGAAGACTTCGAGGTACATTTACCTCCTCGAAGTCAAGTATCGGCAGTCTTCGTAGTCGAACAAAGTTGTTCGACGCGCCTGAATCTACCAATGCTCCAAGAGAATCACTCGCTCTCTTCGAGTAAACCTCCAGGATGACTACGTTCGGCCTGTCATCTTGTTTTTTGCAGCGAGAGCTAGTCTCACTGGGGGCTGCAGTCCTCAGTGGCGCGTGCCCGGTGTGGGCACGCGTGCAGTAGGTCGCCCCGCGCGTACTGGATGTTCGCGTTTTTTGTTGGTCCGCGGCGATGCCTAGCATCGCCACGACGGCCACCTCCAGGGGGCATGGGAGCTGTGCACTCCCGTTCAAAGTGACCGATCCTTCCGCAACGGAAGCATCGCACGTTACCTCCCTGCTGCTGGTAACCAGCAGCCGTTGCGTTCGAGAGGTCCATTGGTTCCGGACCTCCCGTCCTCGCTACCGGGCGCGGTTGCGGCCTCGGCACATTTGCATGGAGTTTAGCCTGCCGCAGGTTAAACTCTTCTTGCATGACAAGGGTGATTGCAGCTTCGAGAGTACTCGGGTACTCTCGGAAGAGATAGGTCTTCACGGGCCCATCTCTAAGTCCTTTCATGAACGTGACGACCTTGGTCACCTCGTCAATCGGGTTAGTCAAGATATTCGAGACCAAGTATCGTGCGCGCTGCGCGTAAGTATGAACGTCATGCTTACCCTGCTGAAGGTCGAGGAACTCCGTCCTCGACCGGAACTCGTTTTGCGGGGGCTCAAACGCTTGTCTGAGCTCCTCTTTGAATTCCTCGTACGTGCTGAAGCACGTAGGACCAGAGAGTCGGCGACCATACGCCCAACGCCTTGCCCGTCCGCCAAAGCAGGACATGGCGAATGCGACCTTCGACAGCGGGTCGACGATGCGTCGAGCCGCAATGGCTGTGTCGAGTTCGACAAGCCATCGGAGGAGAGGCTCGCCCTCTCTTCCCACGTAATTGCTCACGCTCAATTTTAATGATTGAGCACGCGGTGTCGTCACCGACGACGCCGTCACTGAGGAAGCAGCATCACGCTGCTCCTTCATGAAGAATCCTAGAGCAACACCATGTTGCTCCGTCGGCGATAGTGTACGCAGCATCGCAGCTATCGCCGCTTCTCCCATGACTGTTGACAGTCGTTGGAGGGCTTCCCACTCTGGGTCAGACAGGTGGGGGCGGTCAGCGCGTGCAACATGCGTTGCAGGCGTATTGGAGCTCTCCATGGGTACCTCCGTGCTCATGTGGTTCTCGGCTCCGTGTTCGTACACCTCGTACGATCGTCAAGCAGTCGGTCGTTGGACGGACTACAAAGTGCTACCAGGTATAATGGGTCTAACTTGACTCACTACTTTTTCTTACACGTTGCGCAACGTGTATGAGGAAGCGTAAGTACTTAGTAATTACTTAGGTTAATTATATTTAAATACACAAATATAATTTAAATCAGAAAGACTCCAAGTAGCTAGTTTAAGGTAAAATGAGAACTGTATTGTTTGTGAATTGATCTTCCTCCTAAATCTGCTAAAAACTGTTTATCATCTATGAAAGGGTTGACGGCCGCTGGCTGTCAGAGCCCCGCTAATATGCACGTCTCTAATTGGTAGAAAGATGCTGCTTTCTACCAATAGGATCTTTGGGTAGGTGTGGACCACTCATTGTGGTGGCCCACTTCAAGATATCCATTGGTGTTACTTACACCAAAGTGAGGAAGTATCAAAAACTTTTTTTAACAGATATCCTATCTGTTAAATTCACAAGTGGCTTGTAGCCACTTGTACGTGTAACCCCGTTACACTCGGTCACTTTGAGTGGCTCAGGATGCCCTTTGGACTAAAGAATGCACCGATGATTCACTAACGCATGCTCGATCATGCTATGTGGGGGTTTGTACAACCGATAGGTGGATGGAAACACTACGCAGAGTTAATGTGGTGTGCGGAGGAGAGTGACCGAGACCTTGGTCGAACCCTCGGACGGACCCTGGCTGAACCGTCGGACAATCCGTCACCTGACCCAAACCAAGCATCCACGAAGTTTGAAGCAACCTGCGACAGCACTCGGGCCGAGGACTCGGTCACGGAACTCATTAATAGCCCGGCGGCCGACATGTTCGCAACTGGTGAGCCCGACGAGTCCTCGCTAGTTCCGGTGTTATCATTTGTGGATGATATTTGCTTCGGGGGTGAGCCGTTTGACGACTGCCTCGAGACTTTGGACCGAATGCTCGCCCGCTTCGAAGAGTGCCGTATTAGTGTGAGCTGCACTAAGAGCATCTTTGTGCAGCCCAAGGTTGATTTTTTGTCGCATGAGGTGACGCGAGAAGACATTAGAGCTGACCAAAAAAAGCTCAAAGCAGTAGCCGAGCTTTCGTTTCCTCGGTCGAAAAAGGGCGTACAAGCATTCGTCGGTGCGCTAAACCACTACAGCCGGTTCATCCAAGACTTCGCAGTATATGGAGAAGCACTATATCAGCTGAAGGACGAAGATTTCATGGACGGGGGTGACCTCAGTGCCAGCGAAGTTTTACTGCGTTACAACGAAAGGTCGGTGAGGCACTGATCCTCCGACACTTCGACCGTGACCGAGCAGTCCGCGAAACACTCTTTGCAAATGGGTGGGCGCTCAGTACAACGCTGATGCAAGAACATGGTGGAAAAATGCACCCGGTACAATTCTGCGGCCGAGTCCTCAAGGACGCAGAGATGAATAATCACCCGGCCGAAAAGGAGGTCCTGGTCCTGCTGCAAATGTTGAAGGTGTGTTACACCCAACTTGCAGGTCGGACCATCCATGTCTACACGCGATTTTCAACACTCGACTGGGTCCACAAGTCGAAGACTCTGTTTGGACGGGCTACCCAATTTGCGGTATTACTGTCGCCGCGGCACCTGGTGGTGCAGCGAGTCAAGAGAAAGACTGCGCTTTTACGCAACCCTTGCTGTCACCCATTACTAGTTTCGTCGACCTCGAATACTCGCTGGCCCCGGTGACCCCACCGACACGTGGTTCCCCGACCGTTCGGATGTACCCCCAGTTGCTATATGCCGGACTGCCCCGTTCACACCGAGGTTTTTGTACTCTCGTTCGATGGATCAGCTAAAACAGAAAAACACGGTAGCTATGGTAGTTGTGCATGGATTTTGTGGATACTCCCGGAATGGAATATAGTGATTGCTGCGAGTGCTTATCTCGAGACCACGACGGTAAACCTCGCCGAGTACACCGGCATGAATATCGGTGTCTCGGCAGCCCTAGAGCAAGGGGCCGAGGACTTAGTTATCGTTGGAGACTCGAAACTCGCAATCCAGCAATCCCTAGGGGTGATCGCGTGTCGTAAGGATCCGCTCGTGGTACAACTGAACAAGCACAATGAACTCACGGCGAGACTTCGCTCGGTGAAATACCTGCCTGCAATACGGGAATTTAATGCGGCCGCCGATTCGCTCGCAAGCGAAACATTGGAAAAGAAAGTCGCGATGGTAGTGGACAGTGATGAAAGGAAGCAAATATTGATGGAGGCTCGGAAGCCTCGGCTGAAGCTTCGGAAGACTCGGCGGAGGAGACTACACGTTCTGGCAACTCAGTTCAAGTACTGACATCGCACGACCAAAACCGTAGCCGAAATGGTTTCGATTTTGTAAGTGAATCAGGACACGTAGCCGCGGTGACTAGACGCCAACCAAAAGAGCGGCGAAAACACGTCCGCTTTGCGAAGGAAGTCTCGATGATCGATTCAGGCCGCGAAGAACACGCGTCAGGCCCAACTGGGGCCAGCACCGAGGGTTTAAACGATGAACAGACCCAACCGAGGCTTGGTGCAACAGCGGTGCACGAACCGAGTGCTGACGACATTGATCCCGCTGTGGTGCTGGAAGAGCGCTAACGACGCATAAGCGCTGCCCAAGATGAAGAATTACGCTGGTCGAACCTAAAGACGGTGCTGAAAGGAGAAAAGGCAAAGCTGGGTTACAAAGCCACTCGCGAAGCCTGGAAAATGGCTGACAAGTTTGCACTGTGTGAAGATGGATTGCTTTATTTCCTTGGAGTGAACCGTCGGTGGGGAAAGGAACGAACCGACGAGACTACATTTAGGATAGTGGTGCCGACAACGATGGTCCAGGAGATCCTACAGAACCGCCATGAATCACTGGAGGGCGGACATCAAGGTATCGTCCGAACCTACCACCGATTTAAGGCGGACTATTACTGGATCGACCTGTTCGCTGATGTGGAGCGGCATGTGCACTCGTGCCCAGACTGTAGCTCAAGTAAAAGCGTCCCACAATTCCGTGGGTACTCGCCAGGGAACATCCTGGCCGAGCGCCCGATGCAAATTGTATCGATGGACTTCGTTATACCTCTGCCGAGGACTCGGCGAGGGAACACCGCACTGTTGCTATTTCAGTGCGCATTCACGGGTTTTGTTATGGGTAAAACCATGGTCGACACTTCAGCGCTCTGTGTGGCACAAGCGTTCGGGGATTGCGTCTACCGAAGATTCGTTGCGCCGTCATTAATACGTCACAACCGTGACCCTCGCTTCATGAGTGAGGTCTTCCAAGCATTAACCGAAACGATGCAATCGAGGCCTCGGGCGACATTAAGCTATCGACCGCAAGCAAACGGCCAGCAGGAACGCTCGGTTAAGACCGTGATGCAGTCTGTGCGGGTGTATGGGGAGGACCCGCTCCAGCAAGACTGGGATGAGATTGTTGAAAAGCTCGTCTTTGCTATCAACACTTCACATGATGCAACAAGGAAGGACACTCCATTTTATCTCCTGCATGGTTGGGATGCTCGGTCGAGCCTTCGAGCGATATCGTCTTCTCGTCCGCGAGGGCTCGGCCGGCAGTATGACGCTCTAACGTGACGACGTGAAGTCAACCAGCAATAAATCGCCCTGGTTATGGCTAAAGAGTATCAGGCGACCGAGAAGGCTCGGCGTGCTGAAAAGCATAACGCCACTGGAAAGGGCAGCCATGCCTGGGTCAGTACAGGGCGACGCTTCCGAAGGTGAACGAGGGGTCGGTGGAATGGAACTGACGAGGAGTCGGTGGTAAACGCTCTGTTCAAACCTGTAGATCGAGTGTGGTTATACATGAGAACGCGTGAAACCTGGGCTGACAAAGAAACTTGCTCACCGCTGGCATGGACCTTTTCGTGTCAACTCATATGCATACTCGTCGACCTTTTTCTTGGAACTGCCTGATCGAAAGGGATACCGGTTCTACCCGGTGGTACATGTGTCGCGATTAAAAGCTGTGAGCGAATTCGGCGATCGACCGAGAACTCGGCTGACCCCAGAAGTCACCGAGGGATCGAGACTTGACTTTGACGAGGAGATGCTGCCCGAGGACAGCTGGGAGCCAGACCAGCTCGCTAGCAAGTACGAGGTGGAGGCGATCTTAGACGATCGAGTTCCACTCTCGAATAGCACCGAGCGCTCGGTCAGAGAGTTTCTGGTGAAGTGGGCCGGTTACGACGAGCCCTCGTGGGAGCCGGCCGCCAACTTGTCTTGCAGCGGCCTGCTGTACGACTACTTGCGCGAGAAACGCCGCGACCGACGGTTGCAGATGGTCCAAGTCGCTGATGAGGACTAGCTGCAATCTGTCACGAATGATGAACTGCCGGTGGGGCGATGCAGCCCACCCAAGCAGACGAAAATGACTACTGCACCAAAATGATTGTATATTTGCATGTAATTTGGAACGAGCATGACTTCCGGGATGCTATGGATGCGCCCGTGCGAATCCGGGTAACACCGAGGCCACAGGCGGTAGGGAATCCGGACGCGGAGGCGATCGGCACGCCCATTCCGCTTGGAATGGTAGTCTGTCCAAGCGTCGAGCGCCTCGACGTAAGCGGGAGAACCCTCACCGAGCTCTTCGGCAAGTTGCAGGAGCCATCACTCGACAGCAGCCGGGGAAATCCAATGTGAACGCTCGTACAAAGCGAAACCCAAGTCGTTCTTCTCGGTGGGGCCGACTGCCCGGTCGTTGACCTGTCGCCAGAACTTGACCACCAACGGAAGACCATCTGCCCGTATCGAAATGCGCTCATCCGGCATGAATTCGGCAGGGCTGAACAAACAAGGATCGGCAGGGAGGCTCGCCAAGAATTGCTGGTACGGATGGGCCGAGCTTTCCCAATTCGCGAAGGCAGCAATGTCCTCGGCCGAGTACTCCACCGCGACTTCACTGTCAGCAGATCGAGGCACCCGAACTTCCAATATCTTCTGCCAACAGGCCCGAGCACCCGGGGCCGTGAAAGGAAGCTCAAGAAGATCCGACGCGTCGTCCGGCGAGGTTTTCGAGGAGCGACCAGAAGTTTTGGTGGACGAAGCCGAGGTGTCAGTCTTCCGAGCTGACCAAGTCGTGGCATCCTTAGAAGCAGTTTTCCGACTTTTCGTAGGCTCGCCACGTTCATGCCGGAGACTCGGTGGTGGCGATGTCTCGCGCTGCCCACGTTTCTTGGAGGGAGCTTTTGAGGGAGGAGCTGCAGGTTTCTTCGCCTTGCCTGGTTTCTGCTGCTGGGGAAACCTCTTTGACAGACTTTCCCTCCAGAAATTCTCGGACGGTTTCCCAAACCGAAACCCATCTCCGGCATCACGTCTGGTAAGGTCCGTAACCTCGGGCTCCGCCTCCGATGTTCCCCATCGAGGCCCAAGACGAAGTCATCGGGAGCATTCTCCTACTCGACCGAAGATTTTGACTGGAGGGAGGCCACAGTAAAAGCAGGACGAACCGGACGGCCGTCGCGGCGAGGCTTGATCACCACCGACTCCTTGAATGGAGAATCCTGGTCGACAGGGGCCGGCGCCTTCTCATCGAGATCTCGGCTAGCTTCCAACTCGTCGCCCGGAGACCCCGACTAGACCGGAGGCGAAGTTGGAACCTCGGCGTCCTCAAGCCTAGCTGGCGAGCGGGGCAGTGAGTTCGTCGAGGAGTCAGACGGATACGGTGAGGGAGGCACGTGGACCGAGCTGTCGGCGTCGACTTCCAAGACTTCCGGCGGTGACTGAGAACGAGAACCACTACTAGCCGTTGGAGGCCTGTAGGTCGGCCGAGTCTTTGTGCTGCCAGTCCCGCCTCCACTCGGAGGAGACAATCCCTGCGGTGGCGACGACGAGTCCTGGGCCGTGGGTTGCGGAATAGTACCAGAATCTGGCCGACACTTGGCTGCTCTCGCTGCTGCTTTAGCCCTCAGATCTAGCGACGGCTTGCTAAGGCGAGAGGTACGCCTGGCTTGAACTTGGGACTTCGATGCCGCAGGCGTCGGCGGGAGCTTGGCATCTTGCTGGCGGAGGAATGTGTTAGACCTCTCCACCGCCTTCGTGTACGAAATTATCCCCGACTTGAACCCCTCTCGGTCTTTCTTGATGACCGCCCGAAGTTCCCTGATCGAGCTCTCATACTTTGAGCACCGTGCCTTCAAGTTGTCAGACAATTCAGCGCTCTACCGGAGTGCATTCACCGCGATGTACATCTTGGGGAAAGGAAGTCTCGCTCCTCCCGGGTGACCCGAAACTTTTCAGCGAGCTGGTTGCGCTCGAACAAGGCTTGGTTGCAGAGCACCTCGAACTTGCGACGCTCATCGACTTCTCGGCGTAGCAACGCATCACTGTATGTGAGCTGCTCTTGGTAGTAACGAACCTCCGCCCGAAGGTCAGCCATCTCTGCGTCCTAGCCGGGAGTAGGCGGCGGCGCATCTGGAGCCAATGCATGGATCACCGCGCTGAGGGTTTGGGCGTCCTCCAGGCGCTGGTCAAGATCAGAGTCGAGGCGGAACGTAGGATGACGCACCAAGCCCACCATGAAGTGGCCGAGGTCTGTGAAGCGCTGCTCGGTGTGATCCTGCAGCTCTCGGACCATATCCTCGGCGGCGTCCCGGACTGCGTCTTTGAGAACATCGCGGCTAGGGTTCGGTAGGCACCGAGAGGCCGCCTCCGCGACCTCACCCTCCTCGAGCCGGCAGTGCTGGGTTGGGTTGGACGAAATACCGCCAGGCTCATCCAACATATGGCTCCGCGGAGAGCAAGGTGGCGAACTGTTGACGCGACCCGAACCCGCGGCCTCAGAGCTCGCTGCCACCCCGCTGTGCGAATCAGAGGCGGGAGTTGGTGGCGAACGAGCCGGGGCGCTGGGGTTGGACGCAGCACCACCTCTCGGTGGAGGGTCGCGCACAGGAAATGGCGGGAGACCTCGGGGTGCCCCGCTGTACGAGTCAGAGGCGGAAGTTGACCCCGCCGAGTCCTCACCCAAACTAGCCGTGAACTCAGGAGGGAAGGGCACGATGAATGCATTTGGGTCATACTGTAGTATGCAAAGAAGACATGGAAGATTAGCGTGAGGAACCAGCGAAGCATCCAGACACCACATAGCTTACCCTGAGAGCACGGCCGAGAGCTTCCGACGTGAAGAGGTGCCGCCCTTGCCGAGGGCTCGGCGAAGCAGACATGCTGGCAGCGATAACGTGCACCACGACGCTCACCACCTGACAGGCTCGAGTCGAGGTGGGGGCCGTTGTGAAATTGGGTTTTGACTGCGGAGTGGGACCACCAGACCGAGGTCTAACGGCGTCGAGAGTTTGAGAGAAGATGACCGAGGTCTCCTATTGGCTACTCACATTTACCGCGCCAGAGTGACAGAAAGCTAGTTAGTGACTGTGAGGCTCGGCGGGTCCTAATAAATTCTCGCCGAGCTCTCCGGATAGTCATAGTCGATACACCTTTTGCCTCCTATTAGGAATCCGGACTTAAGCCGAAGGATCGTCCGGTTGTAGGATTAGACCGAAAGCTCGGTCTATATTAGATATTTGTATAGACATTAGGGATTAGTTATAGTCGAGGCCTCACCGCCTCTAACTATTAAATCAGAGCAAAATATTCCCCCCAAGACATCAGGGTCAAGTCCGTCTACGGTAAGGCTAGCTAGCTTAGCTGTAGGTCTGAATACGCTCGACCGACGCGGGGTATGTCTGCCGGTGAGCTGACGGTACACTGACCGAGAGTTCGCCCTGGTAAGGCCAAGAGTGGATAGTGGCCGAGTGTTGGGAAGTAGAGAGTCCTCCCTGTACGTTTGTACGTTGTTCTGGGTGCGTGGCGTGGCCCCCCAGTGTATTTGACTCTTTGGCCGAGGTTTCACCTCGGCGCCCCCGTCGAAGGCCTTGATAGGCCCGGTACCCTTCTTTTCTGAGGGACCACAGTGGGTTTAGCGCGAAAGCGTTTATATTTACGCACCCCAGCCGTTGCTCGTGGCTGGCGGTGCCTGTGTGTGGGCTCTGCCTACCTGACCGATAATTCAACACAAGGCATATTTCCAGCCCGTTGTAAAGGATCGGACATGGTATTCAGGTTTAATCTCAACAATCTTCGCAGACCTTTCGAGGGAAGCGTGTGTTGTTGGTAGGACTCGTCCCATTTGTCGAGGCTGAGGGACGAGGACTCGTAAAATCGTGAATTCCTACACGACACCAGGGTCTCCATCGCGGCTTACCGTCGACTCGGTGGTCTCCAATCCTGATCCAGCTGCTTCTGGAGTCTTGGCTTCATCGTCAGTCGTCGTCACCCCCGTCGAGTCGCCGGTATTAGCGTCGAGTCGTCGGTGGTGTTCCTCCGCCATCAATTCTGAGTCGTGCATCACCGACGAGTCGTTGGCACTGTCACATTCACTGTTGACATGTGGTTTCTCTCCCGAGTCTATGTCAGGTCGCAGCAGGATACCTTTAGGCGTCGGGTAACTCGATCGTTCCACCGCTGGAGGCTGTCTGGCCAACCGTTGTTGGTAGAGTTCAGCTTCCCACTTGAGTAGTGTATTGTCTCGTGCGGCAGCGTATGCGAGCACCTGCCCCTCCTCGTACTTTGCAGAATCCAGCTGCACATAGCCTTCAGTCTTCGGTAGCGACCCAACCAGAACCCAGACTATCACTGGAAAGTGCGCGGGACAACTCGCCAGCCGATCCGTGACGTTGGTCTGCCGGATCCTGACCGGGCGTCCTCTGTAGAACTTGGTGACAGTCGGGATGAACATCTCAGTTCGGCGAATCCACGGCACGTGAGTCGTCGGCTCGGGTTGTCGCTGCTGTAGCTTGAACTCGTCCCATTCGTGGCCCGGTATTTGCATTGTCTCTGTCGGGCCGTACGCGACGTGGCTCCCTTCGACCTCGTCCATCATGTTTTGAGTCTTGATTAGCGGAATCATCACTTCGTCGGGAAGCTCGGCCGTCACGTTGAGGAGGTCCAAACGGATACCGCCGGGATCATAAAGTCGGTGCCAAGCACCACTTCTACCCCCGCGGAGTGGTCCATAATCCAGGCCTCGAAACATAAACGCGTTCCCATCCAAGGGTGACTTTCACCTTCGCCCGGCGAGTCGTCACCACCTTCCCTATGGTGATTCCTTGTACATCCATGCAGCGTCCATGCCCCACTACTTCGCGGAGTCTCCGTCGCCTGGCAAGTTTCTCGGAAATGACACTGACCTTGCCCCAGTGTCCAGCAATATCCTTGTGCGCGAGTCATCCACGGCTCCATTCACCAGTGTCCGCATCCTTACGCGCTTGTCAAATTTCTGCGCCGACCACCATCCCATCCGTTCCCCGGCGCAGAGTCGCACCTCCGGAGCGAGTCGTCGGCGCCAGGTTTTTTGCACTGCACTTGTCAGCCAGTCTTCGGCAGTATCTCCAATCGCTTCCTTATCGTCTTCTTCACGCAATACACCTCCACCGAGGCAGTCACCTCTCTACTTTTCTAGTTCCGTCGTTTTCTTATCGTTATCTCGTTCAGCCTTAGTCCATTCGCACTCGCCCACAAATGCAAACATGCACTCGGCTTCAATTGCGGTCTCGGCTAATTGTGACGGCCCGATTGAGACCAACCCAGTCGTAGTTGGCGGGCTGCCTAGTTTAAATGGTCCAAAAACAGTAGTTCTTGCAGCTCGGGAGTGAGGTCTTTCTTGTCCACCTTGGACTTGACGATCTTGGTAATCTCTTGGAACACTTCACACTTTCCAGCGTCGTGCACTTGCTTGCACAGCTTGCACCGGCACCGGAAATAGTGCGCCGAGTGATAGAGGCCTCCGCAGGCTGCACAAGGCCCGTACTGGCGAGTTTTCTCGTCGCGGTAGCCGCGGCTCTGGAACCGAGTGTCTCGGCCTTGGCTACGGCCTGCTGCGTCTCCCTTGGGTTGCCGGTTGTCAGACCAAGCGTACGTGCCTTCCGCGGCGACTTGGCGTTCGTTATC
This sequence comes from Phytophthora cinnamomi, assembly GCF_018691715.1. Classification (NCBI taxonomy): domain Eukaryota; phylum Oomycota; class Peronosporomycetes; order Peronosporales; family Peronosporaceae; genus Phytophthora; species Phytophthora cinnamomi. The sequence goes on along the minus strand of NW_027150985.1, from coordinate 209,334 downwards.
GTTGGCTGCTGCAAGGTAGTGGTCGCTTCCATCTGATGAGTAGCTGTCACCCCAGTCTTCGCCGTAACGCTGTGAGTTGTCGCTGCCATGTTCACTTCCATCTTCGCTGTTACGCTCGCCATTATATCTGTGGCGTTGCTGCTGCGGATCGCTCCGAGCGTTCCGCGTGTCCCGTCCATGAAGTTTTGCGACGATGTCGGCGACAGATGCTTCGACCAGGTTCACACGAGGCATGTTGCGTGAGTCATCGCGACGACGCTCATAATCTCGTTCGCGTCGGTCGTGACGGTTGTAAGCCTCTCGCGAGTTGCCGCGGCGGCGGTCATCGCGTTGGCGAGTGTCGTCCGAGCGATCGTGGTGGCGCGAGTCGTCGCGGCGCCTGTCATCACGTCGTCGGGAGGCATCCCGAGCTCGAGAGGGAGGCAGCGACGACTCGCGAGACGAATTGCGCTCGTCAATCTTCAATATCTCTTGGATCATCTCTTCTAACTCGTGGATATCGGAGATGCGCAGGTGGCACGGGCGCCGTTTGAGTCCTCGGTCACCGCAAGTCTCGAGGAACCGCTTGACGTGGTCGCGTGCTTTGCGGCTGTTGCTTTCGAACCGAATTCCGGCATTCCTAGCATAGCCATTTTGCCGGTTCAGGTAGTCGCAGACATGTTCTTTGTCTTCGCGCTTGGCTTAGTAGTAGCGAGTCTCTGTGGACTGGCTGAACTGGGAGCAATAGTAGTTGATGAAGGCTTCGCTTAAGAGGCGCCACGTTCGCTTGGTCTTCTTGGGCAGTTGCCGGTACCAATGTAGAACACCGTCCCGAAGACTCAGCTTGAAAGGCATGCACCATGCATTGGGCGATGCTCGCGTCCCTTTCATCTCGTAGACAAAGGCGCGAAGCCATTGTATCAGGCTCTCGCTCTTGTTCCTGGTGCCCGAGAATGCCTTGATCTGCCCCAGTAGGCGATGAATTGCCACCTCGATCCTTGGAGACTCGTCGGTGGACTGATGGCGACGACTCTTGCTCCGCCTCGCACTGCTTTGCATGCTTCTGGCATTTTTTTTGTCATCGGTGGTGCATCCCGCGCGGTCCGAGCTGCCCGTGGTTGGGGGAGTCACCATATCTCTAGTCACATCGCTTTGTACGGGGTTTCAGTTAATATTGGATATTTTATTGGGATGGGGGTGGTCCTAATTTTTGTCGACCTTGCACAAACAGTTTCTTGTATACGAGCCACCCGTTAAAGTGTAAAAACGCGAGTGTTAGCGTATAGCAGGTCTTTCTCAGCGGCTTTCACAACTACTGTCGAAACCCCACCTCAAAATGATAAAAAATGATTGAGTTATGAGGGAGCACAGGGGTGGTCCTATAGTTTTGACTCAAGGAAAATATGCAGTCGCCGTCCTTCTTGGTAGCCACCCACCATGCACGCCAGGCAAAGCGCTCACGACGCCGTCTTCTTCTGCTGCTACGACTGCGAATGATGGTTCGTGAGAGGAACTATTTGACGAGGTAGGCGCTGATCTCGCCACTAGACTCGCCTTTGCACGTCATGTACGCTAGCCGTGCTGAAGGTAGCTTCGTGACCACCGTGTCACTTCCGCCACAGGCTTTTGACAAGCTGCTGCAGGTATTTTCAAGGCAACAAACTCGCCTGTGAGCCATCAATTGGCTTTGCTAGCTCTCAAATTGAGGAGACGCTAAACAGGTCTGCTCAATTTGTTCAGTGATTTGCGAGCGCCTTTCCACGTGGATGCGAGGGGGAAAGTAGTGCATCTTCTTTTTGCGATGTGTGAGTTTTGGAAGTCTTCCAATGCGTCCGTTTGCCAGCCATCGGCAAGGCCACTCTAATATAGTATTAGCCTGGATTTTAGATGTAGCCATATGATACAAATTGAGTTCTGATATTGGCTGAAATAGAACTTCGCTGAGGCCGGTTCTCAACCGAAGCGTTTTTCTCGACGCGTGCGTTACATGCGTACCCTACCCCGTATGCTCGGTTGAGAACGAAACTGACCCAATTTGATTGGCCCAGTGTTTGATCAATATTATTCAATCATTGTACTGTTACTCTGTGTGATCTACGTGTGGTTCACGACTCAACAATATCTGAAGCACTGATCAAGACTCCCCCGTCCGGCAATGGGGAGCGAAGCTGGTCCAACCTACCAAGCCCCTGTAGTATCTCTTGAAAGCTGAATCTCTAAGTAGCGTAGAAGCATGCACTCGCCACGAAATCCGCTCTCGAACTGTTGGATTTTTTTTTTCGTGCTGCTTGGTATCGCTTGATGGCTACCAAACAAACCAGAAGGCCGCACAGCTCATCTTCAGCTTTCCAGCGACGCCGTTACCTTGCGGTGGGGGTGAAGCGCGGGGGAGAAGCACGTCGAAGCCGGACCGACGCCATGCCAGAGGAGGGGGAGTGCTTTGAGGGGGAATACAAATAATGCACTGCAGCATTTGCATACTCCCAGCATTTGCATACTCCCAGCATTTGCACTCTCCCTCACAGCACTCCCCACTCACAACACTCCCCCCTCCTCTGACATGGCGTCGGTCCGGCTTCGACGTGCTTCTCCCCCGCGCTGCACCCCCACCGCAACGCAGCGGCGTCGCTGGAAAGCTGAAGATGAGCTGTGCGGCCTTCTGGTTTGTTTGGTAGCCATCAAGCGACACCAAGCAGCACGAAAAAAGATCCAACAGTTCGAGAACGGATTTCGTGGCGAGTACATGCTTCTACGCTACTTAGAGAGTCATCTTTCATGAGATACTACTTGGACGATGGCAGGCGCACTAAGTGCTCCGACGTTCAATAAAACTTGTTGTGGTGGGGGAGAAGCCTGCACGAGCTCTGGCGTAAGGTTACGCGCCACCGGGGCTTGGTGGGTTGGGCCAGCTTCGCTCCCCATTGCCGGACGGGGGAGTCTTGATCAGTGCTTCAGATATTGTTGAGTCGTGAACCACACGTAGATCACACAGAGTAACAGTACAATGATTGAATAATATTAATCAAACACTGGGCCAATCAAATGTGGTCAGTTTCGTTCTCAACCGAGCATACGGGGTAGGGCACGGATGTAACGCACGCGTCGAGAAAAACGCATCGGTTGAGAACCGGCCTTAGGGCCGTTCTTAACGGAGCGGGTGTGTGGTAGGCTCGGTAGGCCCGAGTAGGCTGCGCACCGGCTCTGTGCAGCAGTCGGGACTACCTCGAGGGAATTTTCGATCACGGATCGGTAGGCTCCCTACGCACACCACGAGAGGGGGGGGGGGGGGGGGGGCGCTGTCCGTGGTAGGCTGCCCAGATTCAGGCTCTCCATCCAAATGGAACGCCCTCGAGGGTTGCTGCGCACCATTCTCCAGCCCAGCGCGAGCTCCTCTGACTTGCTCTCGGGTCCAAGCGCTGACGGCGTGTCTACCTCCGACACCCAGGACACGATCATCGCATGCACCTTCCGTCCTCTCGCTCAAGCAGACGAGTTGTCTGGCTGTGGTGGCGGCAGTCATTCTCCCCGCCTAGCGCAGTATGCGAGCAGCGAATCCACGCTCCCCCCACCAGCGCGACACGAGTATCACCAGGAAGAGGAGGAGAAGTGTGAGAATATCGTCGAAAGCAGTGAACGCGCTGATGCCCTGCTCGCTGGCCATGATTTTGTTCGCGCGTCGGCTTACGCTGATGCTGCTTCTCTATACCCTGAACTCGACTCTATCACTCTCGGCGACGTTGAAGTCATTATGGAGGAACTCACATCTAGCGAGCGTGCAGGTGATGATCAGTACACGGAGCAGCACACGAAGCAAGTGCAGAACGAGAAAAAAATATTCCTGTACATCAAAGATCTACCCGGGTCGTCGTTTAAGTACAAGCAACTACGATTTTTGTGCAAGAAGGTAGGTGTCCATGGCTACAAGAACAAGACCAAAGTAGCTATGGTCGACTTGATCATTCAGAGGAAGATTAACGAGACTTCTTACGATGCGTTGTTTGAGAAGAAGATGAAAACTCGAAGTGATCCACCCCTGAAGCAGAAGCAATGCCCTTTTAGGCTTTTGAACGTTTTGTTTTCTGACGAATTTGCTGGACGATTAGCCAGTCTTGGTGACGTGAATCCTGCTATTATCGTGTACCATTGTGCGGAGAAGCTGCAGCAGATATGGAAGAATCTGCTAAAGGACTGCAGTCAGCCATGCATAAACTTCAAATACAACTTCAAATACAGCTTCGTGACTACACTTTGCAAACTCGGCTGCTGTCCTCTCGATCTCTTCGTGTGTTCTCGGAAGCTTGATGGTCAGAGCAGGGCGCTGTATTCCATGGCAGAGCCAGGAATTGTGTTTTCCACTTCAGAATTGTGTTTCCGGTATACCGGTGCATACCGGTACATTGGGGGTGACTACACCGCAGACCAACCGATGGACGCGTGGCGTTTTCCCTCACTTTGTCTTCAGACCAACAAGCAAACAACGAAGACCCGCCTCTCCTCGTCCCTTATCGGACTGAGCTGATGGTCATTGCATAAGCTCCCATTAATGAAACGTCGTTGAACCCCCAATGTAGTGGAAAATGTGGTTATTGCGTTAACCTCCTTGTAGAGGCAGCGATAAAATGAAGCGTGGCTAATGTGACCAATAGTGCAAATGTCGAGGTAAGATCCGCCAGCTAGCCATCGCAGTGTACAGTGCAAAACTACCTCGGCAGAAATCGGGGCTTCGCCCGTGCGAACCGTCAACATGAGCGCATCCACCTGCAGATCTGGGCGCAGCAACTCCAACAGATGATTAAAATAACCTTCATCCATCCGATAATTCCTCTCAAACGAGCTTCGCCGCTGTAGGACTGCTATGTGGTCGCTCCAAATGATCCGCTGCTGACAGAAATAATCTTCTCTAATGGCAAGCGCCTGCGTCGCTGCAGCGACACACACGACAATGCCATTCATCTCCTCATCACTGGACGAACTGCTCCATTCCTCGTCGTCCGTATCGACTAGCTGAGGGAACATACGTAGTATCTGCCACAGGGGGTTCGGGGCGTTTTGTGAATGAGACAATTTCTCGGACACAGGTACAGTCTGGTACAGCGGCCTACCGCCCTACACTCCGTCATTCTTAACGACGACGCGCAGAGTGGTACTCTCTACGCACACCGCACACCCAGCCTACCGTTAAGAACGGCCCTTAGGGCGTCTTTGTCACGCTGATCTATCTGGTTTGGTTATGTCTTCACCACATGGTTAAAGTATGAGGGTCTTTGTTTGGTGAACGGTCAATCAGCCAATAGCAGTCACTCGCGCGCGGGCGGCGAAGATGTCGAGCGGCGGCGAGGACTCGGATTCGAGCCAGCCGGCTGATGGCTCTGCAGTCTTCCCGGCCCCCTCTGCGCAGCAAGACTTGAGTGGAGCTCTCGACTGGAGTGGGGCTCTCGGGTCTGGGTGGCTGGCACAGCCATCTCTGCAGGAGCAGGCGCCGTCCATGCAAAACGATAGCACGACGCAGGAGCATCTAGTGGGGGCTCCGCGCATGCAGACAGATTCATTGCAGGAAGGCACGTCCGTGCAGGAGGAGCAGGAGGATCCACCTCCACAGCCAAAGGCGCGCCGGGGTGGGTCAAAACGTGGCCGCCCACCCAAAGGCAAGGACAAGGCGCCTTTTGTGTGGACGGAAGACCGGATTGAGCACCTACTTAAGATTCGCTTCAGGGCACTACAAGACCGCTTTGACAATGCAAAATCAAATCAGCAAGTAAAGGAATGCTGGGATTTGCTAACTGCAGCAGTTGGTACTAAGATCGGTGAGAACATCGACAGCGAGCAATGCAAGAACAAGGTAGAGAGCAAACCGTCTATGTTTTTTGTTTGATATCATGACTCACTACTTGTATTATGTTTTCTTGGTAGCTCAAGCACATGAAGCGTCTCTGGGATGCCTACAATAACGACTTGCAGCAAACGGGAAACGCTGGTCCTCTTGATGATCCACCCTGCCTTGGTCTCATGAGAGATCTCTGGGCCGACAAAGATGCCTTCAACTCCGAGCCGTTTATTTCCTCATGTCCTAGTTCAACATCTGCGGCACGCCGAGCTTCGACAGATGATGGTGCGACGACGGTAAATCGGGTCAGTGAGGTGGGCACGGACACACCAGCACCGATCAGCAGCCCGAACAGCAGCCCGAGCATTGGAGTGTCAAGCAGCATCACGTCAACCATGCGTGTCTCCGTCGGTACGACAACAACATCGCCTGCACCCCCGAAAACAGCACATGCTTCGCGCCAGAGCACCAAAAACACGAAACAGCCGCGAAAAAAAGCAAAAGACGCAAGGTGAACATGTCCTCAAAGGAATGGAACTTTTGTCTAGCAGCATTGCTAAAGTGGCGTCATCGATTTCGCATACTAATGATAAGACTCCAAGAGATGATGCTTCTGCCAGCACGCGTTTTATGGAGAAGCTAATTGAACAGCAACAGCAGCAAACGCAGATATCAACTCAACTACTACAGCAGCAACAGCTGCAATCAGAGGCTATGCAGCAAATGCTAGCACAGCTAGCCAAAATCAGTGACAAATTATCGAGTAATCAGTGACATAATAGCGTTGCGCTTGGAAACTGCTATAGCGCGTAATGTTGTCGCGGAGACGGGTCCAAAATCAACTTCATCATCGGGAGGTTCACGAACAATTTCAATTTGGGTATCGTCAGCTAGCATTTCGAACAGATTGTGAAGCACAGCGGTTGCAGCAATTAGTCGGCATGCTTTCTTTACATCTTTCTCGCTCATAACTGTCATCAATTTACGAAATCTCCTTTTCCACTTTCCGAAAGTACATTCCACCGTCATTCTAGTGCTTGAGTGAAGTAAATTAAAGCGACTTTGTATCCGAGAAAGCTGACCACGCTCCTCGCGCTCGAGAAACGGGGTAATAAGCCAGGGATAAAGCGTGTATCCGGAGTCTCCTAATAAATGAGTTTCAATTGGCCTATTCTCAAGAAATCGACGGCTTGATGGCGCATATTTCCACATTTTTTTGTCAGACCACGAGCTGGGATACATGTCAATCGCCATGAACTTCTGATCAGCATCAACAATCCCTTGTACATCAATCGCCGGGTAGTTCTTCCTACAGTAAAATCCGTTAAAGTCGGCGGGTCTCTGAATAGCGATGAGAGACCCGTCAACAGCGCCAACCACACCAGGAAAACCTCTCTTACACCTGAACTGCTGCTCAATTCGTCTCCACTCTGCCATGGTATCAGGAAATCTTACAACCTCACTCAAAAGATCTGCTAGAAACTCTGATAGGTCGTCAACAGCCTCAAAATGGACAGACTCGTTCATTCCCATTGCGTCTCCAATAGTACGATAGCTTGCTGAGGACGCTAAAAAAATGAGCACTCCGGCCACCTTTTTGGAAAAACTGTGCTCCCTCGCTGTGAGATTTTTAAACTCGGAGTTTCTGGAATTCAAAAAGCTGACGAGCGCCACAAAGGTCTTCTTGCTGCATCGCAAGTTCCGCGGGAACCACTCATTCCCCTCGTCCTTTGCTAGCAACCTCTCAAAGTCCAACCTCGTCGCAGTGAAAATATTTGTCTTCGGTGCTCTGTCAGTCACTAATACCGCAGCAAGACCTGCTACAGCAGCGGCAGTGCACACACTCAGTGCGGCGGCCTTGGTGCTCATGGATGTAGCGATCCGGATTAACTAGACTATTTTCCGACTTAACTACCTCGCCGAGGTAGTTAAGTCGTAACCGTATGGTGAAGCAGCTTGAGCCAATCAGGAGCTCGTCGAATTAAGACTCCATTTAACTTAACCAGACTGAAAACTGAAACAAAGACGCCCTTAGGAGAAAACTTCACTTAGGGGCGGGTCGCAGTCAAAACAAGAGGTCGCAGAAAGGGAACCCGCCAATCAAATGACCCCTCACCTCTTTTTGCATGTACACTCCCAACAAGATGTAGTGGAGGTCTTTTGGTCTCTTTTTCTGTTATAGACACGCATTGACATATCTATCGTAACATTTATCATTCTCTCCCGTCATTAATCCAGACGACACGACTCTGACATGCGCAGCGGCCTCGATATGTGTGCTTGCCGCCGTCGTATCCGACAAACGCATGTGGCCCGAGCCTCCGCAACACCAGTATACCGTGCCGCGAGCTGACTGGGATATGTTTTGGTCCCAACAAGTCTTCTCCGTGGGTTGGTTCTGACGGCATATACGCTGCACTCGTAGGCTTCTGCGCGGCTGGCCATGCTTTTAACTGAGCAAAAGTTACACTGACTCGCATATGAGTTTCTTAAGGGAAATGCGAAAATGTGCTGTGACCCGACCTCCACTTTATTACTACTAGTAGTAGCTATAAAAAAAAACAAAAAGCGAAGAGGTGCGGCCGCCCCTTTAGGAGTCCTAAGTTAGGACAGGGGATATGCGGTTTATCAAAAGGTCGGCCTGGGTAAAACGAAATCGCACATGCACAGGAAACGCTAAAGTTTCTTACAGAAAGGAAGTTGGACGACAACAAATTCTAGAGAATTCTCTTTATTTTTCTTGAATAGCCGAATGGATATTCAGCGTCCACCTTCCTCGTTTCTTCCACGCCCCTGCCCTCCATGCCATTTACATCTTCTTGTTTTTCGCGTTCATCCAAATTCCATCGTATGTACGCCAGAAAGTGTACTTCGGGTTTCTGTGCAGTCTCCCCCAATTGCCATAGTATTTGAGCGCCAGCCTCATGTCCTCCTTCAAATCGAAAGCCTTGTAGAGTTGCTCAGGCGTGATTTTTGCCTTAAGGTAAGCGTGATATGACGCGCCTTGGTTGTAGAGCTTCTTCGCCTTCTCCACTTTATTGGTGTCAACCTTCAGCTTCCAGTTTTTGACGAATTGCGTGTTCTTGGCCCAGGCCTTCACGTTCTTGGAGAGATCCATAATTGCTCTGTCTTCTTCGTTGGGTTCGTTTAAACCGATGGTCTCGTGGCTTCTCAACAATCGCCTAGGTTCGAAGTCTTTAGAGAAAACCTTCGACTCGTCGATTGCTTCGCTACTGACAAACACACCGGCAAGGAAACATAACAAGATGGCGTAGAACCGTGTACCTGGGTGTGTCAACCTCGACATGTTGCAGGACTGTGACAGTATGAGCTACGCTCGTCGTGCTGGAAAAGTATTTGTGTGCTTCTGGCGTTGCGCGCTTCAAAGTAAGTTGCGAAGTGAGTTCATTTAGAAGCTAGCTGCCATACTAGAGGAGCGTGCCCTGTGGCAGCGCCCTACAGCTCACTCGTGCTGGTTATGCAGTGTTTACGCAGTCGAACGTCCAATATTGGACCAGGCAACTGCGATAATCAAAGTCTCTGTAGGTACAGTACATGTACGAGGCACGTACAGTACAGCTGTATCACAATGACATAGACTCGTACTAGTGCTCCGTCTTGCGGCATTTAGTAACAGAATTTCTATCAAATTTCATTTTGGATTTACTTGACTTTTGCATGCGATTAATCTTAGGATGGGGTGGCCGGCTGTTAGCAATGTCTGACTCCAATAGGTCCAGAATAATGGCCTTCTCGAGCGTTGCAGGCACCCTGAGCGAATATGGAGATCACCTAGAGTGCGTAAGGATCTCCATTTCCTGGTGGCTAAGCAATTGCCGGCCGGTAAGATCCCAGGGCGGAGCTGCAGGCCTTCAAGTTCGGGAACTCCTCGACTGTGGATGATAGTAAAATGGGATTTGGTGGCGATTGGATTGACCTCTGACCTTTCTCACACAGAGCACGTACATGTAGCCAGTGGCTACTATTATTAATAATACTTGAGCCACTCTCAAACCAGATGAGCACACATGTTTCTGAGAAAGTCCTTCGACAGTATGATGATGACAGATGGTGATGATAATTTACACGCTCGCGTAATCAGTTGTGCTACAGGTGGAGCCTCGGACGAACCTTTGACGTGCACTGCCCCTGAGCGGCGCAGTGGCGTCGTTCTCGGGGGGAAGACGCGGGCGCCCCCTGCTCTACAGCGAACAAGAATGCAGAGGCCACTGGTCTCCGGCTGAGAACCTGGCAGGGCACAGCTCGGCCGCGGACGAACCAAGGCCGCTCAGTGCTCAGCCGTCGACTTCCAGCGGTCTGATGACTACGGCATCGCGCAGGGAGATGCTTTGACAGCAAGGCGCGAGCATATCTGAGGGGGGGGGGGGGGGGGGGGCGACGCGGAAGACTTTTCGCACAGGGAAGGAGATCAAGGGGACCGGCATACGGCGTAGCAGCATACAAGACCACAGATAACCGCTGTACTGGCTGGAGTTGCCGTGGATCCGGGTCACAACAACTGCTCGAAGAAGGGGTTAGTGTCCTGACGAAGGGCAAGCCAAGATGTACTAACCTGCGGGGGACCGAAGCAGAAGACGTGCCGCCACCAAGACCGACATGTCGTCCATGCAGGGGGAGCCATTCAATTCGTACGGATGCGAACGCACGAGGAAGCCTGTAGTAGCTCAAATAGTGGCTCGCCCACTACTGGGGTGGAGGCGGTCTCTATTTAGTAGAACGCTTTCCATGTTCGGCATATTCTGGTCAAAGACTGGGTCTTTTACTGGGACCGGGTATAAACCCAGCGGGATACCCGGTAGATGGTGAAATACCCCTAACTGCGCGAATAAGTGGTGGTTCTCTGGGGAGACACATCTTTCTCGAGACAGCAAGCATATCGTGATTAAATCGATCTCCCAGCAAATCACGGTTTTTTCAGCGTGTAGCTGTGTGTTCTGCCGATTTACGTAGACTTTTCCATGCCCACATACAAGACAAAGTCAAAATACCAGTGTAAGTGTGTCCAGTGCTGCCTGCGCACTGACGAACCCCAGTTAATGATCTCGACCGGTACGCTGGTGACTGGACAGATGCCGAGATGTGTCCTCGCATGCTAGCGGGTTCATATTCGCAACCATTTCTGTGCATTATTTATATTCGCACCAATTCAATACCATATAAATATCGACCATCGGTGCAACAATCAGTGCAACTGCGTTTTGATTGGTAAAAAATCGCTCTAAACTACACGCGGAGCGCTGGGTGTCCGCCATTTTTCTTGTCGCGGCGAAGAGCTGTCAGGATCGCTGTCACTGGCCGCTGGCGTCCGTACGCTGCGTAGATCCTGTCGATAGCGACGTCGCTCGTGAGTCCTGCTCGAACGAGGTACGCCACACTATCACAGAAAGCTTTCCGTCGCGAATATGCGAACTTATTTGCTCCTCTCTGCTCGTGTGAATTCTTTTGCAGGTTTGGTTCCATTCAAGCCGAACTCATACTCGTGCCACAACTGGAACAAATCTCGCGGCCTCTTGGCCAGCCGCACGACTCTGCGAACTGCACCAACACCAGCAGCAAAGTCAGAAACCTCACTGCCCTCTGCCAGCGTCCAGACAACACGCTGCAATGCGATGCGTCGTATCATAGCCATCATTCTTCGGTGCTCCTGCTGCATTTCTGTTCTCAGCCGAAGGACCTCATTCATGGTGATTAAGAGCTGGCGCTGCACTCCAAATAACTGTGAGTGTAATGCTGTGAACTCCGTTCGAGCGTTGTCTGCGCTCATCCTGGTGGGAATGTTGCTGTGTTCTACATATGTGCTGCTTTCAGAATATGGGCCGTCTTCTGTGAGCTCAATAAGCTGGAGTTGTGCACCCTCCCCCACGACCTGAATGGGAACCCGTTTGACGAGATTTACCGTAGGGTTTCCGCCAGCATCCCGATACCCTGTAATCACGCGTTGTTTCAGAGCCGTAGGGACTAATGCATAGTCAAACGAGCCGTCGGGCACCAGCGACGCCCACAACAAGACTATACTCAGTTCGTGTGCTACGCATTCTCCCATTTTCTGCTTGATGACGCTGCCGATTCGGTTGACGAGCAAGTTATCGGTGACAAATCTCATGCCATCTTCGATAACGTAAAAGCACGGGCCCAGTGGACCTGTTAGCACGCTGGCCGTTGCGGCGACCGGATAAGGCTGCGTGTCATCAATATAAACGTCGACGACACTCTTCTGGGCACGCCACCTCCCGCGACGATTTATAAAATCTGAGGCATAAAGCACGAGATAGCTTTTTTGGCGAATACGAGAGTGGAAAATCTGGTAAACACTGGCTTAGCGTCCTCGCCAGGGTATGGCTCACCAAACGCACGAAAATTCATCCACCGGCTAACATCTTCAGGAGTGATGGTTAGCAGCGTCTCTGTCGTAAACACGGTCTCCGCAGTGTAGGCACGAGCATCGTAAAAGCTCATGAACTCCGTCAAAATCGCTCTGTAGCGCTTCGGTCTCATTTTTCTCCGTCTTGCACTTCACACCGCAAAGCCAGTCTCGCAACAAGGGGAAAAATGACCACGTCTTTTTTGTATGGAGCTGGTAGCATATCCATGCGACAATACAAACGCCTAGAGCAACAGAAATTGCAAACGATACCTCAAAGTTAGCAGGGGTTCCGCCATCTTTTAGGGCGATACCACAGCCTAGAGCCGTTATCCACCAATAGGATCGCTCGCTCAGCGGAAATACTACCTTGGTTGCAAAAGACCAATTACATGTCTGTGCATTACCACACCGAGCAAGCAGTATGCCCCCTCATACTTCGCTCAGAACCCGCGCCTCTACGTGTTGATCTCGCTCCTGATGGAACCAGTGCATGCTCGAGTCGATCCACTTGGATAAGATCGAAGGGTAACGAGCGTAAGCGCGTTACAGTTGGCATGGGAGTGCTCAAGTGCAGGAGTTCGTGAAAAGCGTGATATTCAAATAGTTACATTGCCTCTTTTGAGCGATTGATTTGCACACGAAAAACCATAGATTATCCCGAATTACCTAGTCTTTTGTAGGTTAATAGGTCCCTCGTGCGATTTGGCACGGTCTCGGGAGGATCTATAGTTTATCGCCAAAGATGCGATATTTGCCGAGGTGCCGACCAACTCCCTAGATGACCTAGTGTAGAGAGACACAGATCACCGAGACACTTCTGCTCCTGAGGTTTTTTGAGGAGCTCTAAAACCTCACGAGCACGCTTCAGCACATGAGGCGTGCTGCAGATGTCATTGGACCAAAATAGCTGTTTACCTCACTGACCAATAGTCGACAGAAAGATGGGAGTGCAGAGAATAAATTCGCCTCCTCCCAGCAGCGAATTTGCCACCCCCTAGCAGCACAATGTTAACCCGAGCTGAAGGGCCGCCCAAGCCGCTGTGCTGGCTACACCCTTCACTCTAATTAGTCAGACCCTTACTAATAATGGTGTACGATTCTCGCCAGGCAAAAACAAATGTTCAAAACGCTTTTCTGCTTCATAGATCTACAGTTCGGGGAAAGCAAGACCATCTCCGGATTCCCCTGACTGAGAGCTATCCCAAACCGGTGCTTTTGTTTCGATTTGAGCCTGAACAAAAAAGTTTGTATCGGCCGGAATTGCGGTTAAATACGCTATATTCGAAGCACGACTATATTCGAAGCACGACTAATTAGAGTGAAGGGTGTAGTATACAAGGCTGAATATCTACCAATCATAGTCGCTCGTGAAAGAGCACATGGCTACATGAGCGAGCACATGGTACTGCAAATGGCTACTAGAACGAGCTCGTACCCATTTTCCTGGCGACATCGCGTACCGTAAACCACGGGTTCACCGCAACGCACGGCCTCAATGCAACACGTAAAAACTGTCAGGTTTTCGTCGAAGACGGTGCAGAGATCAGTTATATGGGGGTGACACAACGTCTTTATCTTAATATTTGTATGGAAAAGGCTAAGCATTTTATCAAAGCCGCAAATTATGCGATGACTGGTCACGTATAGATTTTACGCCATAAAAACTCAGATTTTGCCAACAATTTTTTGGACGGGAACTTTTTACGAGCGTTGCAATGAACACGTGGTTTACGGTACGTAACTGAAGGAGCACGAATTTCGGCAGTTTCGTGCTCGCGGGATATCGGAGGAGCACGTTTTCCCTCAAAATCGTCTTCCCCTACCCCGTGCTCGTGTGAGGCTTGGCTACACCTATACTCATGCTATTGTATTTACTGTGGCCGTACTCTACAATTGAAAGCGGATACATTGGCACAGCTTATTCAACGACGGCTACTTCTAGCTTATCCTGCTCCAGCGCCTCGAGTTGCGCTGAGCGCGAGCGTCCTACCTTAGTCACGTTAAAGCTGCCGCTGGTCAGTGACTTCATCTTCTCTACTATCGAAGTAGGTTTCTCTTCGGAAATGAATCGAGCTACCTTGTGCATATAGTGCAGCATACACCCCGCAGTCCGACACATTCGCTTGAAGAGGGTTCGTCTTGTGCGTAAATAATTGTGGCTCAGTATTGTTGTTGTCTGCACTGCGTTATTCACCTCGCGGGATATGAACCACTTCAACGTGTCCAAAACTGACTCTGACTTGTGACAACCGCGTAGCGAGTTGATGTGGTAGCAAACCGTTTGAGCGGGTGTCAACGGATTCTCACTGATAGCAATGCTGTAGTGATCTGCACCGGTAATAGGAAGCAATACACACTTCTGCCCCCCCCCAGTCAAAGCTACCCGTGACTTCATCGGAAACATTTTGGCCAATTTTTTCACGGTGATACGCGTTTGCAATCTCCGTATTGAAGGTGCTACCAAGCCGCCATACTAAAGTGTCCACTCTGACCATGTGCTTGTAAAAACTGTCTACGATTCGATTCGTCAGCCATTCGCCAGGTAATAAACTGTTGAAATCTTCTTGGTACAGCGGAATTCTAACAATTTCATCTTGTTTATTTCCAGCAAGCAGACGCACCACAGTCAAGATTGGCTCGTCGCGACTTTTACATTTAGTGATCCCTCTTGAACCTGTAATTCCAGTCGCCTTTGATTTTTTCTGGCTGGGGTTTCGCTGACTCTGGGCCTCCGTTGTGAATAGCATCGCCTACGGGATCCCCCTCGACATCAAACCCGGTCTTAACGTCGTTATTTATGGCATCCTCCCGGATATTATTTGTGGTACCCGAACCAGTATTTGTGGGGTCAGTTGCGGATTGGGCTGAGTCCTTTTCGCCTGCTTCTCCACTGGAGCCATTTGCTTCTTGACTTGGTTGGCTGACCGGTTACCCTAGTAATTCTGGATAAAGCGTGATATCCATGACTCTTGTGTACCGCTCTTTAAAATCGCAAACTCGGGGATGTTATTCCTGGCGTAACTTAGAAGCTCCGCGTATGTGCACGTGCCGCCATCCGCGTGACACGAATAAAAAATTTCAAGAACGCGGAGTTCATATGACTTCAGTTTCTTCTTCCTTCCGCCCCCCTTCGCGCGGAAAGCACCACCTAGGGCTTCCACCGCAATAGGATCATCAATCAAATGCCACAGGGCCTTCTACCAGCCCAGCAACGTCCCCTTTGCCACACCAAGCTTCTCCCCAGCCACCTTGGAGCTCCACCCAGCGTTTTCCCTCCACTCCTTGAGCTTGGCGACCTTCGTGGCGAGAGGCACTAGCTTAAGGCGCCGTATCGCTTTCTCCATTTTACGCGAGCTGTGCCTTGGGTTCTTGTGAGTGGCGGGGGAGACGGAAGACAGAATGGCCAATGTGGATTTCGATGCCCTTTTTAGTTCACAATCTGTCAACCCAATCTTCAAGCCGGCTATCTTATACCGCAATGTGGTCCCCTTACACTGCAAGATGGTCCACTTATACTGCAAGATGGTCCACTTATACTGCAAGATGGTCGACTAATACTTCAAAGCGGTCGACTAATACTGCAAGGCGGTCGACTTATACTGCAAAGCGGTCGACTAATTGGGCAAGCCGGTATAGATAGGTTAAATTTCCTTAGCAGCATGTGTTACTCAATTTGTAATTCTGTACGACGCTACGTACGATCTTTCCGAATCGATTTAGGGATTCTAAGGTCTCTTTTCGTTTCTTCTCTAGCTCTTCAGCAGCTGTCTCTTCAGATGTCTGACGTTTTGCCGCAAATGTCTTGATTGCATCGTCGAATACCTTACGAAGCGAGAAGAATCGATGTTCTGTGGGTTCTTTTCGCCACATGCTTCCGAACCGTTGTTCAGCTTCACAAACAGATATCGGACGAGCTATCCCACGAGTATATTCTATCCAAATTTCATGCACTGTCAGCAGTGAGCGACTCAAACGCAATTCAGCTCTGGTTGAACGTTCAGCTGGCTGTGAGTCCAGTGTTCCGTGAGCATCGACAGCACCACGTCGCTGGGGGAGTTCAACGTTATCTGCTAATGAGATCACTAGTTTCTCGTTCGCAGAAAATTATCCTTGTTCTTTCAGCTACCGAGCTTCACTAGCCAGACTATCAATTTTCCCATGAAGTGCCTGGAACCTGTCTTTCATTGTTGATGCAACTAACGGAATTGCAGCTACAATGCGTGTGTATTGGGGCTGGCAAGGCAATTCCAAAGATACCATCAACTCAGCATCAAACTTCTCGTACACGTCTGTACTAAAAAGCAGGTCTCCCCAAAAGCAGTGCTCCAGGAACTTCCGACGTAGCAGTACTGAGTCCTGAAGAAACACGACTCTCAATATATGCAGCAACCCTATGAATCCCCCCGCCGCTATCTCCCGGTTTCCAGTTTCTCGAAGCTCGTCTTCGGCTGTTTAAATCAGGGGAAACCATTTTCTGAAGATTTGGGGATGGTGTTACCGTGGCACGATCAATTCAATAACCACCACCTTTTGCAGAGAAACCGGCCAAAACACGCATTGCTTTTCGAGGAAGTTTAGTTAGGTAGCACGCCCCCATTCGTTCTCCATACCATCTACCAGCTCGCCTAATCTGGTTCTCATCCGCACCGTGTAATTCTGCCAACTTAGCGCCAGAACCGCGGTTGGCGTGTGTCCAAACAGATGAATCAATGCGGCAGGCGTTGCATGCAGTTTTCACACTTTCTAATTGCGTGTTGTACGCAATATCACGTGTTGTACTTTTGCCTATCAGTAAACGAATGTCGTACCTGTGGTGTAGGGAACACCAAGTGTCGTGGAGTACTCGAAGTCAAGGTGAACAAGGTACTAAGACGACCAGGAGAGCAGCACCGACGGTACTGCTCGGCTGGATGGTACACTATGCCAGTCTGCCGAGCTCGCCGAGCTCGCAGGCTTCACGGGCGCACTGCGACGTGCGACGTGCGAGGACGCAAGACCACCGGAGACCAAAGACGGGTGGCGCCACACGAGGAGAAGACACACGCACTGCGGCACAAGCGCGGAGAGCGCTAGGAGGCGCTCAGCCGAGTCCAAGGCAGTTTCCAGACGCTGAGCTCCGCTAAACAGAGCCGCCGGCCACCCAGACGATGCGGGGCACGGCCAGAAGCCGCACAAGAGGACCAAGCGCGAGCCCGGCGAGCGCAGCAGCACTCAGCCGAGCGGCGAGACCTCCCCGTGGAGCTCGCCGGGTTATCCGGACAACTTATCCGGCTCCGCCGAGTTCGAGGCGTTGTAGCGAGGGTGAAGGGTCGGTCGAGATCCGAAACCACTCCATTTCACTTGATATTTGCATAGGACCTTAGGAATAGTGGAGACGCCCTTTCAGGTCACCCAAAAAACTTAAGAACAAACAGAGTAGACTTTTCTAGGCCCACAACACGTGCACACTGTAACGGGGTTACACCCGCAAGTGGCTTCAAGCCACTTGTGATTTTTAACCGATAAGATATCTGTTAAAAGTTTTGGATACTTCCTCACTTTGGTGTAAGTAACACCAATGGATATCTTGAAGTGGACCACCACAATGAGTGGTCCACACCTACCCACAGATCCTATTGGTAGAAAGCAGCATCTTTCTACCAATTAGAGACATGCATATTGGCGGGGCTCTGACAGCCAGCCGCTGCCAACCCCTTTCATAGATGATAAACAGTTTTAGCAGGTTTAGGAGGAAGATCAACTTACAAACAATACAGTTCTCATTTTACCTATTCTAAGTCACTTGGAGGCTTATCTGATTTAAATTATATTTGTGTATTCAAATATAATAAACTCAAGTAATTACTAAGTACTTACGCTTCCTCATACACGTAGCGCAACGTGTAAGATAAAGTAGTGAGCCAAGTTAGACCCATTATACCTGGTAGCACTTTGTTGTCCGTCCAAAGACCGACTGCTTGACGTTCGTACGAGGTGTACGAACGCGGAGCCGAGAATCACATGAGCACGGAGGTGCCCATGGAGAGCTCCAACACGCCTGCAACGCATGTTGCACGCGCTGACTGCCCCCACCTGTCTGACCCAGAGTGGGAAGCCCTCCAACGACTGTCTACAGTCATGGGAGAAACGGCGATAGCTACGATGCTGCGTACGCTATCGCCGACGGAGCAACATGGTGTTGCTCTAGGATTCTTCATGAAGGAGCATCGTGATGCTGCTTCCTCAGTGACGGCGTCGTCAGGGACGACACCGCGTGCTCAATCATTAAAATTGAGCGTGAGCAATTATGTAGGAAGAGAGGGTGAACCTCTCCTCCGATGGCTTGTCGAACTCGACACAGCCATTGCGGCTCGACGCATCGTCGACCCGCTGTCGAAGGTCGCATTCGCCATGTCCTGCCTTGGCGGACGCGCAAGGAGTTGGGCGTATGGTCGCCGACTCTCCGATCCTATGTGCTTCAGCACGTACGATACATTCAAAGAGGAGTTCAGAACGTCAAGCGTTTGAGCCCCCGCAAATCGAGTTCCGGTCGAGGGCGGAGTTCCTCGACCTTCAGCAGCGCGCACGATACTTGGTCTCAAATATCATGACTAATCCAATTGACGAGGCGACTAAGGTCGTCACGTTCATGAAAGGACTTAGAGATGGGCCCGTGAAGACCTATCTCTTCCGAGAGTACCCGAGTACTCTCGAAGCTGCGATTACCCTCGCCATGCAAGAAGAGTTCAGCCTGCAGCAGGCTAAACTCCATCCAAATGTACCGAGGCCGCAACCGCGCCTGGTAGTGAGGACGGGAGGTCCAGAACCAATGGATATCTCGAACGCGACAACTGTTGGTTGCCAGCAGCAGGGAGGTAACGTGCGATGCTTCCGTTGCGGAAGGATCGGTCACTTTGCACGGGAGTGTACAGCTCCCATGCCCCCTGGAGGTGGCCGTCGTGGCGATGCTAGGCATCGCCGCGGACCAACAAAAACCGCGAACATCCAGTAGGCGCGGGGCGCCCTACTGGTAATGCAGTCGCGCGTGCCGACATCGGGCACGCGACACTGAGGACTGCAGCCCCCAGTGAGACCAGCTCTCACTGCAAGAAACAAGATGACAGGCCGAACCTAGTCATCTTGAAGGTTTACTCGAAGAGAGCGAGTGACTCTCTTCGAGCTTTGGTAGATTCAGGCGCGTCGAACAACTTTGTTCGACTGCACAGCCTGCCGAGACTTGACTTCGAGGAGGTAAATGTACCTAGAAGTCTTCTGGAGGTACGACTGGCAACAGGTGCCATCGTGAAGACCGAGAAACGCGTCGTAAACGTGCGCTTCTCGTGCAAACAACGAGTTTTTGTCGAACACTTTATCGTCCTGGACCTGGACGATAAGTTCGACGTGATAATGGGCATGCGGTGGCTTGCACGGCATGATCCGGTGATAGACTGGAAGAAGTGCATGCTCGTGCGCTTCGGCCACGGCAGCGGAACAGAGAGCGATGGCCCTGTTACCGCAGCGCACGCACTAGCAGGTGCGCGCGGCTCACCGGTCGAGACAGCGCTTAATGCTGCTGTCCCGGAGTGCCCAGGAAGTGCGCGAGGGCGCGCACAAGTGAGATCAACGTCGGCAATGCTGCCGACGTCAGAAGAAAAAGATGTACCGGTTCCGGGATCCAGTACCCACGTTCAAGCGTGTACGGGACAGTCCCTGACTCGAAGAGGTCAGGTCGAGGACGATGCGTCGGCTTCCGAGCCGACGCACCCTCGGTCATGAGAGGCTCCGCCAATGAATGGCGTCGAGGTGACGAAGCCGTATCAACTCCGGGAGTTGACGCTGCAATCAGTGCGGACGGTTGCAAACGTACCGCACTGACTCAATTTGCATGCTGTCATGCAACTGGGCTTGATACTGCGCGCCCGCGGACAGGGTCCGCCGGCGAACAACTGTCCACGCCCGGGCGTGAACCAGAAG
Source organism: Phytophthora cinnamomi (assembly GCF_018691715.1). Taxonomy (NCBI): domain Eukaryota; phylum Oomycota; class Peronosporomycetes; order Peronosporales; family Peronosporaceae; genus Phytophthora; species Phytophthora cinnamomi. The sequence goes on along the minus strand of NW_027150985.1, from coordinate 189,193 downwards.
AACAACTGTGCGGAGCCGGGCTCCGCACAACAAGAAGCTGGCGCATGCGGAGAACGCCACGCAAGTCTCGACCCGGGACCGAGACGCCACGAGAATAGTCTGCTGGGCAGACTGAGGCGGTGACGCCGGGCGTCGAGACGCTAAACGTCTTGACGCGCACCGATACTGGATTCCAGTATCGCGAAATGGGACTCGCTAATCCTCCGACGACGGCGTCGGAGTTGACTTCGCTTCCAGCCATGAGCTGGAAGCGCTTCACGCGCGACTTGCACAATGGACGCATCGAGCAGGTCTGCGTTCTTCGGACGGCGAAAGAACGGAGAGGGAGAGTGAAGAGCTGAGACAGCTCTTCATGGGAAGTACCACTGAGAGTGAAAATACTCTTAGTGCGAATACGAAGCGAGAGCGCTTCGAGGAACAAGGTTGGGACTCGCTGAAGTCGAGTCCCTATTACGATTTGTTGAGGGAGTACAAAGACGTACTCCCGGAAGAGATTCCTGCGGAGCTTCCGCAGGATAAGGGTATTCAGCACGAGATTGATCTCGTGCCGGGCACGAAGTACTGTGTCACGCGGCAGTGGCCACTGCCGTGAGAGCAAGTAAAAGCAATCGACGACTTCTTCGAAAGTCTTCGCAAAGCAGGACAAGTGCGGGAATCAAAGTCCGCACACAGTGCTCCGACGTTCTGTGTCAAAAAGCCACAGGGCGGATGGCGCATCGTTCATGCCTACAACATGCTGAACGATGCGACTGTACCGGCGCAGACGCTGATACCGCGAAAAGATGTTATCATCGATTCGATGGCCGGAGCACCGTGTACAGTGCTCTCGACTTGCGAGATGGATTGTATCAGATCCTAATGTGTGAGAGCGATATCCCTCTCACGACAGTGTGCACACCAAGCGGCGTGTTATGGGAATGGCTAGTAATGCCATAGGGGCTTAAGAACGCCCCCTGCGACTTTCAACAGGTGCGTGACGCACTTATTGCGCTCGGTGCGCGACTTCGCACTGAGCTACTTCGATGATTTGTTCATCCACAGCCGGGCTGTGGACGGGAAGACCGACGTAGAGATGCACCGGGCGCAACTCCGGAAGCTACTTGAGCTTATGCGAAAACATAAGCTCTACGCGAACCTAAAGAAGTGTATCCTCGGGGCGAGCGAGATACCCGTCCTCGGGTGTCTTGTAGGGAAAAATGGTGTTCGCCCTGACCCGGAAAAGGTCAGAGTGATCAATGAATGGCCTACGCCTTCAAGTGTCATGGATTGGCCACGTACTTGTGCAAGTACGTGGAGGATTACGCGGGCAAGATCCGCCCGCTATCACAACTTCTTAAGAAAGAAGCTGTGTGGAATTGGACAACCGATTGCCACAAGGCTTTCGATGCAGTCAAGCGGGGCTTGACTGAGGCGCCGATCTTGGCAGTGGCTGACCACGATCGCCCATTTTGACACATAGCGGCCCCAGATTTTCGCTGACGACGAACCGTCACTGGTTTGACTTGGAGTCTATATTGAGTTGTGATTGGTGGAGAGAAAGGATGCGGCACGGCCGTACCCGTGTGACATGAGTGGCGACAGGGATGAGGCGTGTTCTTGTGGAAGGAATCCCGCGCCTGACCGCAGATGGGCCCAACCGGCTGGAAGTGTGAAATCCTGGGCGTGCACACCCGGGATTCAACAAGTGCATTCAGTCCAGTCACCGGACTTTCCCTTACGACGAGTGCCTAAAGGCTGGCGGAAAGTGTCTCTGGAGAACGTATCCCAGAGTACACCTCGTCTTGCTGCGGTCCAGAGCGACAAGATGGATCAAGTACCAAGAAACACCCACTATCACCACCATGATCACGCGCTGGAAGCCGTACAAGTTGATGTTTGTGGAGATACACGCTAGTCTGTGATGAAGAAGAGTTTGCACCCAGAGTGCACCACGGAAACCCAAGATTCACTTGTGTGAAGACAAGTGCCCAGGATTTCAAGATGGAATCCTGGGATTGGACCGTGAATCCAGACGCCCTATACTAAAACCAAGTATCTCCCAGGCCGACATCCAAGATTCACCAAGTTACGCCAAGATTCCAAGAATCACCCAAGATACCAAGTGGAATCCTGAGTGTGAATGCGAAGCAAGTTTGGAGCCAGTTTGAGGCCAGTTTGCAATCAAGTGATGTGTGGCTTGAAGAACAGTCGAGAATCCACTAAGACCTGTCGACTCGACTTTTTCGAAGAGAAGAAGGAGAGAGCTCACACTATACTGTAACCAAGACAACGGACTCGCTGCATGGTGAAACCAAGTCATTTGTTAACCCACGACGAAGGTGCGACGACCAAGTCGTCACTAGTCAGGACCTCTGAACCCAAGGTATACTGAAGCCAAGATATTCGACCCGAAGCATAATGAACCGAAGGCATTTGCCCGTAGAAGAGTGCAGAAGGGAGAAGTGATAGTGTAGTCGATAACCAAAACAGAGTTCAATTTTCCCTGTGACGCGCAAGTGACTTCGGCCAAGCCTGCCGACGGAAATCCGGAGGACCCGAGACTACTACCGCGGGACATTAAGGGCACATCGACTACAAGGACGAGTCGTCTGTGTGAGCTCCACCTACTCTAAGTCCAGTTAGGTGGTGACCAGAGACGCGTTGTGCTTCCTGGGGTGATCCATCTATTTCATATCCTAGTTGGGTCACTTGCTGTGCTCGTGGTAGCCCATTTCATGTTCCCGATTGTGTTCTGGAGTGCTAAGTAGTCGCCTCCAGGATATTGTATTGACTGCTGCGTGTGACGGGAAGGTTAACTGATAGTGATTGTATTTTCCCTCTTAATTGAGGGTGGTGCGCGTATTGGCGAGTATTCAGGCGAGCTAGGCGCCTGGATTTCAGACTCGAGTGAGCCTAGTGTGTGAGTGACCCACCGTCCGAGGGTCCAAAAGAATAAGTGACGGTTAGTTGTAGTGTTGTATACTCTGTATTTGTTGGTTATCGGGCTAGAGAGCACTTGGGTAAGGTGCCTTCTGAGTTCCAAGCTTCACCCAGAGTGGAAGTGACATCCTGGATCCTGAATTCGTGATATTCTGGGTTCGGGTGATCTGAAATTCTGGGTTGCCTTCAGCATCGAGGACGCGTTCTGGATTAGACGTGCACCTCAGCGCTTCTTCAAAGGCTACATTTACAACTCCGGTGAAGTGCCGTTCCGTCGAAGATAAACGAGCCGACAGGGATTACGCAAGGTATTCACGCCAAACAAGGGAGGGTAAAATTCAGGGTTTGCTTTGCGGCACTCTGGGTTTTATTCTTCTTCTGTTGACTCCCAGTATTTTCCTGGGCTACGCTATACAAAACACCCCTGGGCGATCAAGGTTTCATCGGCCTCGCCTCAGCTGGTGCGCGTGCCCGGATTCGATTGTCGAGGATTTCACCGAGTTCAAGTGTTGAAGATCTGCTGAGTGCCCGTCAACTTCAAGTGTCGAAGATGCCTGGAGGACGAGGGGCGAAGAAGGCTGGACGTGATGACGGGTGACGCGGTAGTGCGGCGCGTCAGTCACGTCGTGTTCAAGGTTTGGAGCCTGAGGAGCACAAGGACCTGGAAACAGTCGTCCGCGATGCTCGGAAGGCGAGGAAAGCTGCTCGTGAGAGCGACGCAGCGCAAGGTGGGGACGTCGAGGCGTCTTCGATTCAAGATCAGCCGGCTAACGAGCCGTCGACCCAGGATGACCAAGCTTCGTCCAAGGTTCAAGGCTCGTCGGAGGCGAATCCTGGGTCGCAGAATCCTGACGTCCCGGAGGAGCACGCCCGCGAGGGTGGTGCTCAGGCGTCTGAGGGAGGCGCCAATGCGGTTGAGCCCCCGGAGGTGACGGACTTGGTTTCTGAGTCTTCATCTTCGAACGAGTCTGTGGTGGAAGTGAAGTCGGAGCCCGTGCGTGTGAAGGAGGAGGCGAAAACCCAGGGTTCACTTGTGAAGTCTGGGTCCGCATCACCTGAACCCAGGATTCCGGCCCCAAGTTCACAAGTTGCGCCAAGGACGACACCGGAAGGCAACGTCCAGGATGCTGCTGAGGCTGCTCCAGCATCGGGAGCACCGGTGCTGGATGGAGAGCGTACGGTAATGTACGCGCGACGCGAGGTCCGACGCTGGGAAGACGCGAAACCTGGAAAGGTGACGCCCCCAAGTGTCGACTACGAGTGGCCAACTCCAAAACCGGACGCTAATGCGTATTTCGCTGCGGCCTACGCGACCGGCGACTACCTCAAGTGGCGGTCGGCTCTGACGAGTCAGGATGATGCCTGGATCTCTGAGTTTCACTTCGCTCGGTGGGGCGTTGGTGGGGCCCAGGATCTCACGGCTACTCAGATTCCTCTGAACGTCATGACTCCACGCGAATGTGTCGCCATCCTCCTGACTCTGTTCTTGGAGGCAGGATTCGAGTTCGTCAACTTGATTGCGGAATGGTCCACGACACGTGCATCCAGGATTCCAGACGGCATGGCGCGCTCTGTCATGGAGGAGATCCAGAATTTCCTCACGGCGGAGCTTGTCGAATGGAGACTTGTGGTGGCCGGAGTGCCTTTCAAGGTGAACGCTGCGCCTGAAGATCAACCTGCGCCAGAAGTACCGCCAAGACTGGATTACCACACGGAAGATGAAGACGGTGATTTATTGATGACGGATTACGACGCGGACCTACTCGGGCGACAGTTCGTCCTGAAGTTCAGGGTGACTGGACTCAGGATTTCACGGAGCCCGCGAGGGTCGAGTGACAGCGAGCCGCAGTCCAAGCGCACTCAGCTTGGACCACCTCGGCCGCAAGTCCCGACGACCCCGTCCGCGTTGTCCACGCCATCGCTGTCTTCACTGCCGGCGTACAAGTCTTCGGCTGGTACCTCGCGTCAGGATTCCAACTTCGGCACATCGCGAGCTTCGGATGAGAGCACCGCCCCAGGCGCGCAAGTGTCTCGCGGCAGCTCTTCATCCTCGTCGATGATGTCGCTTGGTCAAAGGGTCGGAGCCTTGGCGCTGGTTGCCCAGAATTCTGGCGGTGTCGCGGTCGCTGGTGATCTTGGATTCCAAGTCACCCGGACATTCATCCCTCCGCGGCGTGTGCCCGTCGCCCAGGGTGACGTCGAGATGGCGCCATCCGTGCACTCTGACGCCGACGTCAGGATTCCAAAGCGCGACGCATCCAGGATTCCAGCTTCCTCCGAGCCCGTCGACACTGGCGACGGCAGCGGCGATGAGCGGAGTCAACACCGAGGCTCTAAGAGCGAGGTGCGCGCTCGACGCTCGGCGAAATCCAGGATGTCGGCCGCCTCCAGTCGCTCGGGTGGATCCAGGCGTCTTGGGTCAGCTTCTTCCGCGTCCGCGAGGTCTGGGCCTGCCCAAATCGAGCTGAATGTCTTGCGACAACAGCAAGAGTGGCAGGTCCGCATGGAGCAGGAGCAGCGCGAGTTTCTGGCCCGGGAGCGTCTGGATGCCTTGGAGCGTGAACGCCTGAGGGAGCAGCGCGACTTGGAAGCGCGGCACCAGATCCAGGAGCTCACCGACCGATTGGTCCAAGCGGAGATCGCTCGAGGTGAAGCCGAACGGTGCGCGCAGAGCTTAGAGGTCCGCCAAGCCCAGGATGCAACGCGCACCAGCGGTCCGGCCTGGAATTCAGCCGAAGATGCGCGCCTGGACGCCGCCTACGAGGAGCGCTGGCAGAAGCGCGAGGCCGAAGCCGACGCAGAGCGCGCACGCTGGGCCTCGGAGATTCACGTGACTTGCAAGGAACAAGTGTCTGCCCTGGAGAATAAAGTCCAGGATGTTGAGGCCGAACGAGACCGTGAGCGGGAAACTTCTCAGAATGTGCAACGGTTCCACGCTGGACAGTTGCGCGACCTTCGTGCAACATTGTCCCAAGTTGAAGCGTTTCGTGCAACGGCCGCCTCTGATTTGGCAACTCGAGTCAGTATTGGTGGAATTCAAGACCCTGAATTAGCAACTGTGAGTCCAGTATCCAGTGGTGTAATCAGTGATGACGCAAGTGTCGCACGTAAGAGACATGCAACAGCTGGCTTGAAGAACACCTCCGAACTCGCCGCCGCTCAACTGCGAGCGACCGTCGTGCAGTCCACCGATACTTCGCGCCGCGCGAAGCACGCGACGGAGGCCAAGGCGACGACGGAGGTTAAGCCAGCGTCTGTGACCGTGGCGAAGACATCCGCATCCAGGAGGATAACGGACTCCGGTGTTCCGCAGGCCCGAGGCGAGGACTCTAAACGCTCGCCGACCAGGAGGCAGACATCCAAGAAGAAGAATCGCCACGATTCCGACCCGCCTTCAGACTCGGACCCAAGCGCCGAATCCAGCGACGACGACTCGTCTTCTGACAGTTCCGATGACAGCTCGAATGAGGCCCCCGGTGTGAACTTAACGACAGCAGCTACGACCAAGGGGGGCACTACGCTCCTGACGTTCCGACCATACATCAACTCGAACACTCTGAGTGAGTTCGATACCAAGGCCTCACTCAAGGAACGCGTACACTGGTGGGAGCGCTTCTCGAATATGGCTGCGCAAGGAGGATGGTCCACCAAGATGCGAATTCAGGAACTCAAGTTGAAATTCTCGGGAGCTGCGCGTGACTGGTTCAATCAGTTGCCGAAACACATTCGGCGTGACTGGAAGGAATTGTCGGCGGCATTCAGGAAGAAGTTCTGCAAGGCACGCTCGTCATACTCTGAACGTTATTTCACGATGGAGGTGAAGAACTCTGAGAGCGCCTTGGATTTCTTTTACCGGTTGAATTCTGCGGCTGGCAAGGCTGAAATCGATTTCCGCAAGTCATCGAAGCGCCTGGAGAAACATATCCGAAGATTCATCACGAAACTCAGGGACACGCGACTCAAGACGTCGTTGCAAGGCCAGAGATTCAGGAGTATCGCCGACTTAGAGTACCCCTTGGAGCAGGATGAAGATGTTTGGAGTCGGAGTGACCAGGATGCACCTACATCCAGGACACGGGACTTCAGAGCTGACAACATCCCGCAAGGACGCTTCAGGTCAAAGCGCCCAGGTCGTGCCTTTGTGACCAGGGGCGATGACTCGGACTCTGATGCGAGCGAGGACTTTGATGAACGTGGTCACATAACAACGCCGATCTCAGGATCTCGACCCAGGATGCCAAGGTGAATCCAGAATCGACCCGCGAAACTCGTGGAGATGACGTTGTCTCCTCTGGGAATGGAAACACTCCAGGTGTGAGCGGTGCTGAATGGACGCAGTCTGTGGCGAATGAAGTCTACCGTGTGATGGATAACATGGGTTGGCGTCCACCTGCCCAGGTATCTGGAGCGAATTCTGGTTACCGCTCGCCGCGCCGCGACAACCCGAATTGGGACAAGTACTGCGAGAAGTGTGGCAAGTGGGGGCATCCAGAAGACAGCTGCTGGAAGGACATGAAGTGTGACCGATGCTTGGACGTGGGCCATCCGACACACATGTGTCGTGCCCAACCGTGTGGGAACTGTGGCAAATTACATCTTGGAAAAACGTGTGAAGACTGGAAGACGCTAGAAGCTGTGAAGCAACTCGCCCGCCAAGGTGCACTGAAGGACATGCCGAGCCAAATACTGGATAAACTCCTCGATGGCGAAGCAAATTCTGGGAGGCCGTTAAACCAATAAGTCCGCTGGGTGGGGACCCAGTACGCGCCGGGCAGAAGAAGGCCCTGGAATTGTGTGTTCTAGTGTACGTAGGCCCGGAGCTGAGAGCAAGGACCCAAGATAACCAACAATGCATGGCCACTTTGATTCAGGATTCAACTACGTGTTCAGAATTCCCGCTACCTGATGGACCGCACCCTGATGCAGCTAACTCTGATGAAATTGTGGAGTGCAAGCTGAATCTTGGAGAGCGCTACGGGTGGTGGGAACACCATAATCCTGACCCAAAGAAACGTGATGTTGCGATGGTGCACGGTGCAGTAAATGACTGTCGGACGAAAGTCCTCCTGGATACCGGTGCGACTGTGAATATTGTGAGTTTCGACTTACCGCGTAAGTTGGGACTCAAACTCAAGTCGCACAAACGAACCAAGGTTTCCGGAATGGAAGGCGTCCCGACATACATTGGTGCAAGTGCTGAGGTGAAAATCACCCTCGGTCCGAGGGTGGTATATATCCTGAATGTCTGGGTTGCAAATATCGGCGAAGGGATCGATGTACTTCTGGGTATGAGTTTCATGTTTGCAGCTGGTTTGAGGGTTAGCGTTCGCGAACGTCTTGTGACACTGCCAGATGAAGAGACGATTGTAATGTGTGGATGGTCGCCTGGAGACCGCACAGGAGTTGACTTGCCGGTGAACCCCCAGCGCAGTCTGTATCTGCGACCAGGAGAAGATGCGGTGGTTCAAATTCAGTATGGCCAGACCAATCCCCAGCGTGAGCTGGTGTGACCTGGACGAGTAGATCACTGGGTTACACAAATCATCTATGCAGCGAAATCCTGGCCAGTGGCTGTACGAGTGGTGAACATTTCGGATAAGAACGTCTGGATTGACACGCGGACCCCTGTCGCTAGGATTGTGGAATACGGGTTGTTCCCAAGAGCAGGTCGATTTGTGCGTCCAGGGTCTTCAGCCTATCGGGTCTATCTTAGAGAATGTGCCGTCACCTGAAGCCAAGATGCGTATGCGACGACTCGCCGAGCTCCAGGACTCCGCGCCAGAACCGCGGTGCACTCAGACGCCAGCGTATCAGTGGCCACTCAGAATTCTACCTCGACCTGAAGGCGGCCCTGACAGAGCGAAGCTTGCCGCAGTGCTTCCAAGGCCAATCCCTCGGCGCGTGCGCTTTGCCCAAGATGCTGCGACTCAGACGGATGGAGGAGCTCGAGAAATTGTTGTCACTCCACAAGAAGCCGAAGCAAAGACACGTGAGGCGGATACCACTGGAGAGGACATTGTGGTGACAACTGGTAGTGAAGACGACCCTGAATTCACCTACCCGGATCTCGGTGTGTCTAGTGAAATCCTGGATGTACCCGACGATGACGATGATTCGCTGCAGCCTCTGGATGAATACTGGGACATTCCGATCTCTGGCATGTCAGGGACCCCGCTCGAGAAGTTGAAGCAGGAGTACGACCGTTGCCTGAGGGTTACCACCGCGGATCTCGACTATGAACCCGCGGTGTACATGCGTGAAGGCAGTGAGCTGCTCTCGCAGCTGCGAGACCAGTTGGTTATGCTCCCTGAGTTGCAGGACCTGGCACCCGAGTGCAAGATCGAGGAGGCTGACGTCGGAGTTCCTGGGAAAACGACGCCCGAAATGGACGCACAATTGAGACGAATCCTGGAGTATCATCGGAAAATCTTCCTGGGTGACGGCCACGCGGCACCCGCGCCGGCCAGGGGTGTGGTCTGCGACCTGGATATTGGCGACGCTAAGCTTGGTGCCCAGCGCCCAAGGTCTATTGCACCTCACCTCTTGATGAAGGTGTTTGAACTTCTGAAGAAACTCCTGGAGACTGGGCTGATCGAAATATCGACGTCGGCCTGAGTTTCTCCAATTGTCATAGTCCTGAAGAAAAATGGCGTTGACATCCGGATGTGTATCGATTATCGCGTGGTCAATGGATTCATCAAGCTGTCCCATTACCCGTTGCCGCTCATCGACGACCTCCTGATTGGATTTGAGTCCGCAATGTGGTTTATGAGCCTGGACATGGCAAGTGGATTTTGGGCCGTCAGAATGACAGAGCGAGCTAAGTTAATCTCTGCGTTCATCTGTCCTATGGGTCACTACCAGTGGGTTCGAATGCCGTTCGGCTTGAAGAATGCACCCCTAATCTACCAGGCAGTACTCAACAACTGCTTGTGGGGCTTTGTAAGACTCTCGCCGGAAGAGGAAGCAAAAGTCGACCAAGATGTCTTGGATTTCCTGGGATTGAACTCAGGTGAACCCAGGATTTTAGCCGAAACGCCGCTTGACCTTCCGGTTCTGACGGACGAGATGACAGTGTTTCAGCGTAATATCCCGGCACCACCCCAAATGGGCCCAGTACTTGGTCGAAGCTCGTATACCGACGACATTGCCCACGGTGCGCCCACCTGGGAGCAGTTGTGCCTGGATTTGAACGCCCTGCTCTTCCGCTTACGCTACTGGAATATCTCTGTGAGCCTTCCTAAGAGCGAATTTGGAAAATTGTCTATCCCGTACCTTTCGCACGAAATTAGTGCCGAAGGAATTCGGGCGACACCCAAGATTGCCAAGGGAGTCCAGGATTTACCTTTCCCGTCGACACTCAAGGGAGTGCAGAGCTTCCTGGGAAGTCTGAACTATTACAATAAGTTCATCGAAGACCTCCCCGTAACCGCTGCCGTCCTGTATGAGTTGACGGAAGAACAAGTAAAATCCGGGCGAGACTTGTCCAGAGCCAAGGAAGCGTTCGAAATCCTGAAACGCAAGATCGTCTCGACTCCGCTGCTCAGGCATCCTGACCGCTCCAAGCCGTTTGTGATCATTCCGCACGCAAACCAGTGGGCGGCCTCTGCGGTGTTAGGCCAGGAATACGAGGGGATCGTGCATCCCGTCCGATTCACGGGCCGTGTCCTGAACGATGCCGAACTGAGGTATCACATCGCTGAAAAGGAAGTGATTGCCATCCTGAGAGTCCTGGAATTATTTCGCACTCTGGTTGAACCCAGTCCCAAGATCATCGTGTACACTCGGTACTCTGTGCTGAAGTGGCTACTCACGTCGCAGTCAGCTGACGGTCGAACGGTCAAGTGGGGCCTGAATTTGTCTCATTGGAACCTGGAGATACGTAGAGTGCAACGTGACGAGGATGGGTTGGCTGCAATCCTGGGTGCAGGGATCACACCTTGAGAGCATCTGGATGAAGTCGCTGAAAACCTGATCCCGGCCAAGGGGCGTGTCAAACCACCAGTGCCCATCAGTTTGGAGATGCTGGGAGCAGACTACGAAGGTCAAATCCTGAGTTTCGATGGGGCCGCGAAGACGTCTACGCGCCAAGGAAGTTGTGGATGTATCCTGTGGCAAGTTCCTGGATGGGAAGTACTGGATGCGCGAGGATTCATTCTGGAAGACGTGACCGTGAATGATGCAGAATATCACGGACTTCTGAAGGGACTCACTCTGGCGCTCGAGCACGGCATCCTGGATATTGTGGTCGTTGGTGACTCCAGGATCGCGATTCAGCAAGCGCAAGGTCTGATCAACTGTAACCAGCCTAACCTGCAGAGGAAGCTAGCTGAGTACGAGATGTTGAAGACAAGGTTCAAGTCAGTAAGGCTGGTTCATGTGAAACGTGAATTCAACCAGGCTGCCGACTATCTTACGTCGAAGACTCTCGCGCTTGGTGAATCCTGGAAGGTCGAGGACGCTGATGAACGAGTACACTTGCAGCTGGTGTCTAAGATCCACGAGAAGCTGCAGAAACCGAAGGAAAACGTGTGCGCTGGGACCCAGGGTGGCAACACCCAGAGAGCTGAAATCAAGGGTGATCCGGGTCCAGAGTCGGCCCCGCTGTCGACGGCGGCCAAAGTGTTCGCAGTAATAACCCGGGCACAAACCCAGGAAGCGGGCGATTCGGGTGAGGCAATGGGGCCTCTAGAATTTCAAGCGGAACGTTGGCGACGAATCAAGGTGCATCAGGACAAGGACGCTTACCTGATGCAGCTCAAGCAATTCCTGAAGGGCGACGTGAGAAAGCTGTCACACGCCCAATCCGGAAGCTTGCAAAAGTTGCTGATGATTTCATTCTGGATTCTCGAGAGATCCTGTATCGCTTGAGTAGCTCTACCAGGGATCGTCCCAGGGACATGATCGGCGAACTCAGGCTCGTTGTGCCAAGGGCGTTACGGCCTGACATCCTGCACTACGCGCACGAGGACTTCCAAGGTGGCCACCAGGGCATTACAAGGACGTATGAGAAACTGCGTTCTGAGTTCTACTGGTCCGGCATGTACGCTGATGTGGAAGTTTTCGTCAAGGAGTGTGTGGATTGTGCCAGCGGCAAGGGGTGTCCACCCAATCACGGACCATCCCCAGGAAATATTGAGCCTAGGCGCCCCCTGGAAGTCGTGTCCATGGATTTTGTGACGCATCTACCGAAGGCGGACCGCGGAAATACGTTCTTGCTCTTGTTCCAGCATGCTTTCTCAGGATTCGTCATGTGTAAGCCAATGAGTTCTACGACGGCACAAGATGTGGCGGAAGCGTATGAAGAGCAGGTATTCAGGAGGTTTGGAGCTAGTTCAATGCTGCGACACGACCAAGATCCAAGATTCATGAGCGAGGTGTTCACACGCTTCCGTGAACTTCTGGGTAGCAAGCAGCGGGCGACTTTGGCGTACCGTCCGCAGGCGAATGGGCAACAAGAACGGTCTGTGCAGACTGTGGTGCGCAGCATCCGAGCGTACATCGCCGAAGCGGACCAGAGTGACTGGGATGACCACGCAGAACGCCTGATGTTCGCCTTGAACACGTCCTTCGACGCCACCCGTCTGGATACCCCTTTCTTCCTAGTGCATGGTTGGGACGCACACGGCACTGTGTCGGCTATGTTGGGACCCAAGCCATCCAGCATCTAAGAGCGCACAGCGTATGAGTGGCGCAGGAAATTGCAGCGTGACTACAGTTATGCGCAAGCCTGTGCAGAGGACCTCCAGAAGAAGGCCAAACGTGTGCGTTCTGCTGAGCAGACCAGGAAGTGGCGAGAATTGTCAGATCGTCTGAAATCAGGATTCGAGGCCGGGGATGCAGTCTGGTTATACATACCCAAAGTGCAACCGGGCCTCAGTCGCAAGCTAGCCCATATGTGGCATGGCCCTTTTCGAATCCTGGAGATCCACGACAATTTCCGTGTGAAGCTCAAAGTGGAGGATACAGGATATCGTGTGAACCCATGGGTCCACGTGAGTCGGCTGAAGCCAAGGGCTCTGTTCCCAAAACGACCAACCGTGGAGATTGACGTGGATGAAGATGACGATTTAGATGCTGTTTTGCTGCCCGAAGACAGCTGGGAACCTGATGTCCAGAATGACGAATATGAAGTCGAACGGATTCTGGATTTGCGCTGGACCAAAAGGACTAGGACGTCAAGGCGTACCCGCGAATACCTCGTCAAGTGGAAAGGCTATGACGAGACGGAGTGGCTGCCTGTGTCTAGGCTGAATTGTGGCACTCTGCTCTACGAGTTCAATCAAAGTGCGAGAGCGCGAGCCCGTTTCCAAGCAATGCAAGTCGGAGATGATCACCCAGGGGTTTAATACCATGACATATGAAGAACCCAGGATTCAAGGTGAAAATTCAGGATGTGACAAGTTCTGATGGCCTGGAATACTGGGTGAAGATCGATGGATTCTGTGAATATTGGAAACAGGAATGTGATTTCTAAACTTTGATTTGATAACGAGAAGGAAGTGCGACGACTGATGACATTGAGGCATCGGCAGAATGGACGAAGCGATATCGCCCAGGGCGAGCGCCCGCGCAAAGACGTGAGGAAGGAGTGATCAGCAGGATAGTGTAAAGTGCGGGACGTGCTGTGGATGATCACAAAGAGACAAGTGCGCAACGAGGGAAAACGAAGGCATGCAAATGAAAATCCTTGATTTTATGGGAAGTTAACCCATGAAAATGGGAACGCCACGCGTTACGCCCAGGATGTCAGCAGCAGGGTCCGTCATGGATACTTCGGAGACACTAAGTTGCGCTTGCGAACGTCAAGGGGGCGAATGCGGCCTCGAACGTCGGACGGCACGTACTGGAACCACTCATCATCATTGGCAGTGTACCACTGCACGCGGGCCGGCTCGTGGGAATCAACCTCTGCGAGCTGGATATCCAGGTCAGTGCATCGGGGCCCGCCCAGGTCTTCGACATGAGGGTCCTCCCAGATCCAGTGGCAACACTTGTCCGGAATTTTCCACAAGCCAGGTTCATACAAGAGGGAAGACGGGAATCCTGGAGCATTGAACGCGCGATCAACAAGTGCCTTGTGCTGACGCCGAAGCGAGTTGCGACGAGTACAGCGCTCAGAGTGGAATCGGATATCCTCGGAGTTCTCCTGAGGAATTGGCACCCAGTGTCCCCGCTCCCAAAAGGCTTGGGCATGCTTACGCATGTGTCCCACGAACTCGCTCAGCAACTTGTGAGCTCTAGCATCAAGATCATTCCACTCGTGAAAATAGAGAACGTGGATGCGGCCGTCGAACATAGTCTCCCAGGGCTTGGAATCCAGGATTTTCTGATACGCGTCTCGATCCCAACGCGCGCGGACAAGGTCATAAGCGTACTTGTGGATCTCATACTCTGGGAATTCAGGAGTCTGACACGAGGAGTTCTTGGAAGAGCTCGCATACTGCAATAAGACACCGTGAATGCGCCAGGAAGAATCGCCGTCACCAGGAACTTCCACTGACATGAGCTCTTCGACCGTCAAAACGTCATATGCCTTGCTCGCTAACACCGAAGGATTTCTGGAGCGAGGCTTCGCGGGCGTATCCTGAGTTCCACGAGGTTCACTGGAATCCTGACGCCCTGAGGAGGCATTCTGGCGCTGGCGTTTCGCGGGTTTGTTGGGAACAGCAGTGGAGTTGTCGTCGTCGGAACGAGCGCGCTTGACCGGAGACATGGGTTTTGGAGCCGGCGGTTCGCCATCCATATTCGACCCACCCTCTGAGCCGCCTTGCTCTTCCTCGCCTTCGCCATCTTCCTCGGAGCTGCTGCTGCTGAGCGGACTACCACCTGGGCTGTCCGCTGGAGGCTGGTAGTCAGGTTCATTCTCGAGGTCATCTTCCGAGGAATCTGCGTCTTCGTCGTTGTACACGATGTGATCATCGAGCCACCCCCAGGATGCTGGGACTTCGTCCCGTTGTAGACGTCGGTCCAAGCGCTCGTCAGCCATTGCGTAGTATGCCTCAGGCACGTACTTGGCCCAGGGTGTCGAATCCAGACGCCGCCAATACATCATGCTCACCAGCATCTTGACCAGTTGCGGCTGCCGAAAATGCCCATGTGCAGCGCGATCGCTGCCGACCCAATCCATGGCTGCGTCGTACTTGATCCCTGCGAGCATGGTTTGGCGAACGTCAGGACGAACCTCTTTCCAGACGACGCCCCAGGAAGCATCATGCGCGCAGCCTCCTTCGAGATGGTAGTCTTCTCGCCGGCACGTCGAACTGAGTCGAGGCCAGGCTGGTGATCCGTGGGGCGACGCTGGACCTTGTGACGATTGGAATTCTGGGATGACTCCGGCGCTTGTGATTTCCTGGAGCTTTGCCGTTTCTTGGGCTTTTGTGTCTTGCTTCCAGAATTCGCATTGCTGCTGGAATTCGCTTTCCCTTTGGGCTTGCTCTCGGAACCGGTAAGATCCAGGAAGTCTGGGCGCTTCGGCGTCCCTGGCCCAGCAGACGGAGGCAGTCGTTTGCTTTGCTCTGGATACGGAGGTACTGGAGCCTTGCGTTTGTCCATCGCTGTGACGCTGATGACTGTATCCCAAGATGCAGGAGGCTTGGAGTCCTTGATGCAGAGCTTGAACAAATCGCGGAGACGCTCCCAATTTCCCGAGAAGTCTGTGTGTTCTTGCAGGAAGTCGGAAAATTTCCAGGGGTCCACAGTGGCATTTTCGAGCCGAGATTTCAGGATTCGCGCTTGTGTTTCTGCGTCCACGAGCCGGGTCTTCAGCGAAGCTCGCTCAGCTTCCAAGGCATCAATCTCGTCTTGGTATTTGGCCTTCTGAGTCTGGAGCTCTATCTGGAACTGGGTTTCAAGGTCCGCCGTCTTGCTCAGAGCCTCCTCAAGCTCGCGGTGCCAGTAGTCACACGTGAACTTCCACTCGCGCTTGAGTTCCTCACACTTGCTCTGAGCAGCGATGGCATCCTGGATGGCAGACGACCCTTGGGCTTCGACTTGCTTTCGGAGTCGGCGATGGCTGCCCAGGACACGACGCAGAAATCCAGTTGTCTTGAACACGCGCTCGGCCAGCCGCGAGCTATTGAAGTGCCTCAGAGTGGAAGCGAATTCACGACGAGAACCAATGGAATTCAGGACTCCGTCCAGATCGTACGCAGAAAGCGCCACACGCCGCGCACGCAGCACGCCATCATTAGTGTCCGCGCCGCAGAGTTGCTTCAATTCCACGAGATCGTCATCCGAGAAATCCTCGAAGCCAATCAGAGTCGTGGTTCCGCCATAGCCGTCCATGGTGTAAGCTCCATTGCGAACGTCGCTGATGGAAGCCGGTACACCCACGAGATACGCGTGACCCTCTGGGTCTGGAGGCGAGGGAGTTTCCAATGGGGCGGCAGCTCAGGTCGCAGGAACGCGGGCTGGTGGACTTCCTCGTACTTGAGCAGACCGCTATAGAGGAGCCGGTGAATGTCGTCGATGGTCGCGTGGCGCGGGACGTTGTACGCCGGCGCCCGCGCGATTATCGCGCGAATGTCAGCCGCCACCTCCTCGGTTGTTTCTTGCGCGCTGGCGTCTGGACGTCCTTGAGCGGGGCTCGCGCTGCCAGCGCCCGCCGAATCGCCTTCGCTGCCTTTGCCAGCCTCGCGATGGGGCTGCGCGCCTTGGCCATCCAAAGAAGTCGGCTGCTGCGCCGGTGGAGCGCGCGCCGAGGTATCGCTGGGCGCCGAACCGTCTTCGGAAGTGTTGACGGGCGCCATGCCGCCCGCTGGAGTGTTGCCGTCGACTGCTGGAGTGCTGGAGATTGCCGCAGATGCGTTGCCCTCGCGCTGCTGCGCCGGAGCTGCCGCGTCAGCTGAAGGCGCCGCGCCGGGCGCTGGCGTCGCTGCGGGGGCGCTCTCCGTCATGTTGACGAGCTGTGAAATGGCGATGTGACCTCGCATCGCGCGAGTGATTTTGTGCTTTCGGGAAAAATACCTTGAAGATGGGTTTTGACAACCAACCGTTGGGGAGACAGGGTGCAGAAGTGATTGAAATCCTGGAAGGCGACAGAGTGCAACGGACGTGACGAGCTCTATGTTGCGGCGCGCCTTGTGTGATAGTGGCCTGGCCATGGTTCACCAGTTCGGAGTATTTTCCTCTATGATGGACTTGGACCAGGAGGGGCGGTTGACACATAGCGGCCCCAGATTTTCGCTGACGACGAACCGTCACTGGTTTGACTTGGAGTCTCTATTGAGTTGTGATTGGTGGAGAGAGAGGATGCGGCACGGCCGTACCCGTGTGACATGAGTGGCGATAGGGATGGGGCGTGTTCTTGTGGAAGGAATCCCGCGCCTGACCGAAGATGGGCCCAACCGGCTGGAAGTGTGAAATCCTGGGCGTGCACACCCAGGATTCAACAAGTGCATTCAGTCCAGCCACCGGACTTTCCCTTACGACGAGTGCCTAAAGGCTGGCGGAAAGTGTCTCTGGAGAATGTATCCCAGAGTACACCTCGTCTTGCTGTGGTCCAGAGCGACAAGATGGATCAAGTACCAAGAAACACCCACTACCACCACCATGATCACGCGCTGGAAGCCGTAGAAGTTGATGTTTGTGGAGATACACGCTAGTCTGTGATGAAGAAGAGTTTGCACCCAGAGTGCACCACGGAAACCCAAGATTCACTTGTGTGAAGACAAGTGCCCCAGGATTTCAAGATGGAATCCTGGGATTGGACCGTGAATCCAGACGCCCTATACTAAAATCAAGTATCTCCCAAGCCGACATCCAAGATTCACCAAGTTACGCCAAGATTCACCAAGTCACGCCAAGATTCCAAGAATCACCCAAGATACCAAGTGGAATCCTGAGTGTGAATGCGAAGCAAGTTTGGAGCCAGTTTGAGGCCAGTTTGCAATCAAGTGATGTGTGGCTTGAAGAACAGTCGAGAATCCACTAAGACCTGTCGACTCGACTTTTCGAAGAGAAGAGGGAGAGTGCTCACACTATACTGTAACCAAGACAACGGACTCGCTGCATGGTGAAACCAAGTCATTTGTTAACCCACGACGAAGGTGCGACGACCAAGTCGTCACTAGTCAGGACCTCTGAACCCAAGGTATACTAAAGCCAAGATATTCGACCCGAAGCATAATGAACCGAAGACATTTGCCCGTAGAAGAGTGCAGAAGAGAGAAGTGATAGTGTAGTCGATAACCAAAACAGAGTTCAATTTTCCCTGTAACGCGCAAGTGACTTCGGCCAAGCCTGCCGACGGAAATCCGGAGGACCCGAGACTACTACCGCGGGACATTAAGGGCGCATCGACTACAAGGACGAGTCGTCTGTGTGAGCTCCACCTACTCTAAGTCCAGTTAGGTGGTGACCAGAGACGCCTTGTGCTTCCTGGGGTGATCCATCTATTTCATATCCTAGTTGGGTCACTTGCTGTGCTCGTGGTAGCCCATTTCATGTTCCCGATTGTGTTCTGGAGTGCTAAGTAGTCGCCTCCAGGATATTGTATTGACTGCTGCGTGTGACGGGAAGGTTAACTGATAGTGATTGTATTTTCCCTCTTAATTGAGGGTGGTGCGCGTATTGGCGAGTATTCAGGCGAGCTAGGCGCCTGGATTTCAGACTCGAGTGAGCCTAGTGTGTGAGTGACCCACCGTCCGAGGGTCCAAAAGAATAAGTGACGGCTAGTTGTAGTGTTGTATACTCTGTATTTGTTGGTTAGCGGACTAAGAGAGCACTTGGGTAAGGTGCCTTCTGAGTTCCAAGCTTCACCCAGAGTGGAAGTGACATCCTGGATCCTGAATTCGTGATATTCTGGATTCGGGTGATCTGAAATTCTGGGTTGCCTTCAGCATCGAGGGCGCGTTCTGGATTAGACGTGCACCTCAGCGTTTCTTCAAAGGCTACATTTACAACTCCGGTGAAGTGCCGTTCCGTCGAAGATAAACGAGCCGACAGGGATTACGCAAGGTACTCACGCCAAACAAGGGAGGGTGAAATTCAGGGTTTGCTTTGCGGCAATCTGGGTTTTATTCTTCTTCTGTTGACTCCCAGTATTTTCCTGGGCTACGCTATACAAAACACCCTGGGCGATCAAGGTTTCATCGGCCTCGCCTCACACCGCTTTCGAGTGCACGACGGACTACTGCTTTATAACGCAGTCGACGACAACGCGATCCGCGTTGTCGTGCCGAATGACCATGACCTGCGACTCAGGATCATGTACGAACATCATGATGCCCCGACTGCGGGACATCTCGGACGTGAGAAGACATACGTCCTTCTCACGCGCGACTTCTACTGGCACCACCAGTATAAGTGGGTGCGCAAGTACATCCGTGCTTGCGATGTATGCCAACGCGTAAAGCCTGCGCCATTCGCGCAGGCTCCGTTACAATCACTACCGACTCCGTCGGAGTGTTGGAAGTCCATGTCATTGGACTTCATCTTTGGTCCTCCCCCGGACAGCGGAGGGAATACCGGTGTTGTGGTCTTCGTCGACCGATTCAGCAAGATGGTACATCTTGGTGCGGTGCCGGCAGAGGTGACCACAAAGCAGACGGCCCGTCTGTTCGTCGACATGGTGTTCAAACACCATGGCATGCCGACCGACATCGTGTCGGACCTCCAACAACAAGGACAAAGACCACGAATCTGCGCAGGGCGCAGACACCGCGAAGAATCACGCAGAGGCCGGACCTCTAGCGGAGAGCGAGCTGAATGACTTCAGCTCGGATGCAACCAACTTCATTGCCAAAACACAAGCCGTAATTCGGTTTGTCCAGGATGCAATAACAGCTTCTGTTGATCAACAGAAGCTGGACGCAGACAATGTGGGCAGATGCAACACAAATGAATTCAAAGTTAGTTCATTGGTTTGTTAGCTACACAAAACCTGCCTAAACATGCAGTTTCAGATTTCGAAGCATGTAAGCTTGCTACGCGCTTCATCGGGCCGTTCACTGTGTTGGCACGGCACGGCAACGCTTACACGCTAGACATACCGTCTAGCATGCGCCTCCATCCGACCTTTTACGTCGGATGGCTGAAGCCATACCTGCAGCACGAGCCATCTAGCTCGGCTGACCCGAAGCCTCGGCAGGAGCGAGCCAGAAGCGGAAGCCTTGGCCTCGGCAACGAGCAGCCTCTCCTCCAGCGCGCGGACGCGCTGGAGCAACCCCTTCATCTGGGTCCCCAACTCGACCTGGATATTCGAGGCGGTCTGCGAGACCGCCGCGACTAGGGCCTTCTGGTTCGCCAGCTCCTGCTTCAGGGCGGCGAACTCAGCGTCCTGCAGACGCTCCACGGCGGTCACCCGGTCGTGGAGAGGCGCATACTGATCAGCCCGGGGCCGATCGTACCCGGGGCGTGTTCCCACCCCCGCCACCGCCGATCCGTGACGCCCGCGGCTCAACCCGCTGGATTGCTGAGCGGATTGTTGACCACAGTATCCCGAAAACGAACCCCCAAGGTGCTCCTTTTCGTATTCGTTGGAGAGGATTACCTCCCCATCAAGATACATGGGACCCGCGGAACGTCTTGCTGGAGGACGTTCCGGAAATGGTGAGGGCGTACGAGGAGCAGTACGCGCTGGCGCAGCGGAAGTAATACGAGCGCTGCGATCATCGCTAGCGCCCGAACCCTCACGTGCTAAGAACTTAGCACGGAGCTCTTTGAGACTCTCAGGCACACTGAACGACGTGTACCCGTTCAGGTCGCGGTCGCTCAAGCGGACCGCGCCTGGGAAGCACTTCGTGCACTGAAAGCCCTCGGGCACAGCGCACGGCACATTAGCCTCCTCCGCAGCAACATGAAGTTGCTCCAACTTTCCACGCTTCGAGTACGTCTCGAAGCGATCACGCGCTTACTTAATCCGATCACGGTAAGCATTCGGCTTCTTGTTGAAGTTCTCAACAAAAGCATTCCAACTTTGACAAAGTGCCTGCCACTCGGGCACTTTGCTGCGAGAAGATGTCTTCTTGCTTTGAAACCATCGGAGCTCATGGAAGAGTCCGATGTAATAATCGTGCCTTTGATGCGTCTCCGCATCAAAGTGCAGCTCGGCAGCCACGGCGTCATCTTTGATGGCGCTGCACACGTACAGCGGCACCTCATTCGGAGGTACCGAGTTCCCATACCGGTCCGTGATCTAGGACGCGGACGGCATCCACGGATCGCGCGCTGCGCCTGCAGCGCGCAGAGAGCCTTGAGCTTTGGAATCACGCGCTGCAGTTGCAGCGCGTGGAGAACTGAGAGCCCCAGCGGGAGCGAGTGGGGTATTACTCTCAGTTCGCGAACGCTCCGATTCGTCCCCTTCACCCGGGTGAATGTTTTGAGCGTGGGTGTCGAGCGACTCGCTCGACACTGAGTCTTTGCGCCTTGAGGACGAGTCCTTCTCGTCCTCCATGTCTTCATCATCGTCGTCGAAGTCGACGACGTCGCCATACTTCGCCTTCTGGCGTTCGAAGTAGTCATCAATGGAGAGATGACTCTCCACCGACTTCGGAGTCTTCTTTTCTTGAGGCGCGCTCATCGTTGAATGAGCGCGGATTTCTTCTCCAAACGCGGAGAATTGACGAATGGTCAATTCCGAAGACTGACGTGCGGAGACCCCGCGCGTCTAACCTTAAAGGTGGGATGGTGTAACGGGGTTACACGTACAAGTGGCTATAAACCACTTGTGAATTTAACAGATAGGTTATCTGTTAAAAGTTTTGGATACTTCTTCACCTTGGTGTAAGACACACCAATGGATACATTGAAGTGGGCCACCACAAGGAGTGGTCCACACCTACCCAAAGATCCTATTGGTAGAAAGCAGCATCTTTCTACCAATTAGAGACGTGCATATTGGCGGGGCTCTGACAACCAGCCACTGTCAATCCCTTTCATAGATGATAAACAGTTTTAGCAGATTTAGGAGGAAGATCAATTCACAAACAATACAGTTCTCATTTTACCTAATCTAAGCCACTTGGAGGCTTATCTAAATTAAATTATATTTGTGTATTCAAATATAATTAACTCAAGTAATTACTAAGTACTTACGCTTCCTCATACACGTAGCGCAACGTGTAAGCAAAAGTAGTGAGTCAAGTTAGTCCCACTACAAGATCTGCAAAGCTAGTCCATAATGTAGCTAGTATATTCGGACAGGGTGTCTGTTGCAAAGCTATGTGTCCGTTGCATTCTGAAAGGTGGCGCCAAAACCTCCCCTCGCTAGCATATGTATTTGTCTAATGTACTACCGCGATATGCTGGAGGTTGCCCCCCAACACATCTTGATATGAACTGCTGTAGCGTACCAGGAGCTACAACGTGTGCACGGGACGCTACCGCAGCTCGTATCGTGTCAAGATGAACTTCTCAGCTGGGGCAGCATAATTCGCACGCGATTCGTCATGGATAATATCTTGTCTCTGACGTAAAAGGAATTCTCTCAGTGGAAGAACAATCACAACAGTTTGTTGGTATTCATACCTTTAGTGATACGCTTGAGCGTATCCTCACCGGATATCAGCAATTAATGGCTGCAAACGAGGACCTAAAGAGCATGATGTACCGAATTCTGGACCGAGTTGAGCACTTGCTAGGCGTAACGGCGATGACTTGCCCAAACGATATGATCACTGCAGCAGCTGTCGCAACCATTGATCTCGTCGCTTTGAGGCCTCCGTTAGTTGGAAAAGCTTGACCGAAGAAATTGACGTCATTAAAAGGAAACCGTCTTTCAGATTTTTTTGTTCAGTTCGTGATGGAGGGTCTTGGTTCGTTGCCAAAGGCTCCTGGTAATCGCGGTCAGAAAGACTGTTTGCGCGCGCTCGAAATCGTGGCTTACGTGGCTGATATGAACAACATGCCTTTAATGCCCGCAGCAGCACATGAAATCGAACCAATTCAATGGATGTCTGCGCTGAAAGACATGGCAAACAGGGCGAAGGCGTTTTAGTAAACGGTTTCGCCAACGCAACAGTAGGAGCGCAATGTAAGCGTCGACGGTCTTGAAAACTTACTGGTATCGTCAAGGCATGAAGTGAGCTGAACGACCAACAGCAAGTTGCATTTCGCTTGCACACTCTAACAGCACGCCTCCGCACAGTCGATCAGCACGCCGACATCTAGCCTGTCGCTCTAGTCATCCTTCTGTTAGACGCACTGCCCATCAAACAGCTCAACAGCAGACCGCCACACATACCACAAGAATGCAGCCGCCATAAAATCCTCCAGCACGTCGCCACACAAACATTTAGTACGACAGCTCGTCACGCAGGTCCATGCCGTTCACACGCAGGGTGAAGACCAGGACGACGGGCAGGCAATCTCGCACACCACGAAAGCACAGCGAGTAAGACGTCACAACGGCCACGAACTGGACGACGAGCAGGATGCCGTGTACACCACGGGAGCAGGGCGAGTCGGCCTCCACACGGGCCGTCCACGTGTACTCGAGTCTAGTTCGAAAAATCGCCTCTGAATGTCACACCCAAGCTGATTATGTTTAACCAATCGAGACTTTCAGCGAAGTTAATAGGGGTACGAGTATTCAGGTGTAGTCTAACCAAGTGTGCAGGCAGCTCCACGAGCATCCGCTAACTTCAGCCACGACCTAATAGACGTAGACGGCCGAAGATAAGCCGAGTTTAAACGGTACAGTATGGATTAGCTTTGCAGATCTTGATTATGCGAGTAACCTGCCATTTGTCAAAATTGTCCCTTTTCATGTAATGGCCTTCTTTGGAAATGGCCCTCTTTAGTTTCACCCATTGGACGCCTACCAAAAATAGGGAAATCCCCCAAAATAGATGCAGCAGATATGACAGGACATAACGAGACATAAATCTCGTGAGACGTAAACATCGTCTCGATAAACAGCCCTACCTCTATGTTTATTTCGTGTAGCCATCTTAACCTCTTCAAACCGAAGCATTTTTTCAGTTACTAAACTGTATATACAGCGTATTAATATATAGAATTTTGTATACTCTAGGGAAAGGGAGGGGAAGGGGGGCGACCATAACCTGGGCTCATTAGGGCTCATTTGTCGCTTCTGCTGTATGTACAGTGGTGCAAGGACACGATTAACAAGTATATATACAGCGTAACCTTGGCTATGTCCAATGTTACTGTGGTGTAGGGAACACCAGATTTCGTGGAGCACTAGAAGTCAAGGCGGAACAAGGTACCAAGACGGCGAGGAAAGCAGGTCCGACGGTACTGCTCGGCTGGATGGTACTCTGTGCCAGTCCGCCGAGCTCGCCGAGCTCGCAGGCTTCACGGGCGCACTGCGGCCGACTGACTGGGAATCAAGAGCGTCGGAGACCAAGGACGGGTGGCGCCACGCAAGAGGAAGACGCACGTACGGCGGGCCGAGTGCAGGGAGCGCTAGGAGACGCTCAGCCGAGTTCAAGGCAGTTTCCAGGCCCTGAGCTCGGCTAAACAGAGCCGTCGGCCGCCCAGACGACGCGGGGCACGGCCAGAAGGCGCACAAGAGGACCAAGCGTGAGCCCGGCGAGCCCAGCAGCACTCAGCCGAGTCGGCGAGACTCCCCGTCGAGATCGCCGACTTATCCGGACAACTTATCCGGCTCCACCGAGTTCGAGGCGTTGTAGCGAGGGTGAAGGGTCGGCCGAGATCCGAAACCACTCCATTTCACTTGATATTTGTATAGGACCTTAGGAATAGTGGAGGCGCCCTTTCAGGGCGCCCAGGAGACTCTAAGAACAAACAGAGCAGAATTTTCTAGTCCCACAACACGTGCACACTTTCTGGTAAGTCCCTGCACGGGGTCGGATTATGCCTGCCGTCAGTACCCGAGAGGCATGGCTTGTAGGGTACTCGACTGGCAGCGCCAAGAGATTATGTCGGCCCGGGATTGGGCGTTGGGTGCTCGCCAAGTGCGAAGGAAAAGTCTCGCTAACTCAGTGAGCCAGTACGCCGGACTGCCCGGGTGCCGTTACCCTTCAAGTCGGGTTGCTTCTGCCTCGGCGGCCTGTAAAAGCGCTAGCGCGCCGCCGTCCATCCTTTGGTGGAGGGCACAGGAGTTTGTGAACGGAGTCCGCTAGCTCAGCGGATCTCCGGAAGAGTGGACCTTGGTTGGCAGGTGTCGTCGAGAGGCGAGATACCCGCTGTCCCGGTTGCGCCGAACCGCGAGAGGACAACCCCTGCGCAGGCCAACAAGCGCCGACCTAACTCGGCAATTGTTGTGGTTTGTGCTGGAGATCCACATCCGACGGTATTTGTGTGTTCTGCAACACCACATTACAGCCGTGCGATACCGCATGTGTAGAGCACAGGTGGGTTTATGTAGGTCACTCGCAGCTTATGTTCACTCAACGCTCTGATTCATAGTAATATATCTTTCTAAATGTAGGAAAAATAGAATCATGGACAGAACGCTATTGGAGGTATAGCTATTTCAAGTCACCTTATCTGCAAACAAGTGATGGGTACGCACCACTTGAAAGGTCATAACCTCAGTATTCAAGTGACACCTACTCTATGTAGCCAAAAGCCGGGCGAACAAGCAATGCTTGCTCACGGGGTGACTATCATAAACTGTACGAACACCTAACAGCACATGCAAAAACTAAGCCAACTTGTTGATGTCATGCTTTAGCCAACCTACTCGCTGTCGTCGCTGGCTTCGCTCTTCACTGTTGACGCGGCGGCGCTTCGCGGGCGACTTCCCTGGAGAGCCCATAGACTTTTGAGCACGTACACGAATCTTGCCCTTCAACTCCTCCGTACTAGACTTACCGTTGTTGTACTCCTTGTGCCAAACATCCCAGCAGCTCATCATTTTGTTTCTTATTGTCCACTTCGGTTTCACGCATAAATATATAGGTCCCGGAAAATCGCAGCCATCACAGAAGTAGGTAGAGGT
Organism: Phytophthora cinnamomi; assembly: GCF_018691715.1. Lineage (NCBI taxonomy): Eukaryota > Oomycota > Peronosporomycetes > Peronosporales > Peronosporaceae > Phytophthora > Phytophthora cinnamomi. The sequence goes on along the minus strand of NW_027150985.1, from coordinate 163,401 downwards.
TGCCCCACGCTTGCCGCTAGATGTTTTCAGCGTACACACTTTGCAGTTCTTTTGCACCCGCTTTCTCTGCCCTGAGTGGTCGCGCCAATCTCCACTTTGCTTAGCAACATGACTGCCAGTGTCTGCTTCACGTTCTTCAGCATCTTCATCAACAACGACAACATCGTCTGTATATACGTGTTAGTCAGCATCACATATACAGCATAACCAACACAGCTTATACAGCATACGCAACTTACTCAGTTGAAACGTGTTGTCTTCCTACATCTCCACCGGCTTCAGCGAAATAAGCTGCTAGTGTAGTAGACACATGTACTGCACGCGGGTCATTGCTTTGATTTTCTTCTGCTTGCAGTAGGCACGGTGCACGGTGCACCGGTTGGTAATGGCTATATCCACCAACCCCAAAAACAGTGACCGGTAATACTTGCGGTACGTGATGCAGCGCTGCACAGAGTATCGCTGCATGCGGAGTTGATCGTGAACATCGACTCCACCCATGAATCGGTGGTAATCCTTGATTACTTTAGGGCAGGCCACTTCATTTTGCTCACCAGTCTTCTCACGTCGAACAACACGGTCCAGTGCCAGGTTTCCACCGACAGAGAGAAAATGGGCAGGTTTGCTATCCCACCAGCATAGGGCCGTCATATTTTTCACATGCTTATGCGCGCGAATGTTAGCGTACCGCGAGGAACATCTTTGGGTCTTTTCTTCTTCTTCGCAACCACGGCCTTGCAAAAACCACAACGTATGACGTTTTGCGCGCTGCAAAGTAGATTGCGAAGTGCTTAGATTAAGGCAAGTAGTTAGTCAGACCTCTTCCTACTTACTCCCCGCCCTACAGGGTGCCTGCTCTGCAGCAGCCCCCGCAAACTCCGGAGCACCAACCATTGGTGCTTGATTACGAAGTGCCGTTGTACATGCAGTTGATTGTGTAGATGCAGTGATGATGTGGTCCGCGGTGTGACGGTAGCTGGTTGTCGCCGTCGCCGTGACCGTCGTCGCCGTCGCCGTCGCAGGCCGCCGTCGTTGTCGTTGTCGTCTGGCAATACTCCACACAACGGTTTGTCATGACAGTGCCAATAGTGAAGAATCCCATAATTAGTAGCTGCACCGCCAACACAACCGACGTGTAAAATCGGTCGACGACAACGAGACTCATGTCCTTATCGTGAGGTTTGTCTCCAAACACAGCCCGCAGGTTGCGAACAACTGCAGCCGGTCCTGACTTCATGTCCACTGCACCCGACTCGGCAATATACTGGTTTTGGCCGCAGTACACCTCAAAACTAACAGCAACATGAAAGGTAGAATATACAGCATAAGTAAATAATCAGATAAAGCGTAGGCCAGCCCAGCTAATACAACACTAGCAAAACATCAATCCTACTGAATGCAGTAAGCGGACCATGCACAACAAATCATAAATAGCTTGGTACTCCAACTTGTGGGGCTTACCTTTCATATACATTTGTGTGCGATTGTAAGGCGACCGTTACGGAAGCATCGCTTCGTCGAATGATAGCTGTGCCGGAGGAATGAATGCAGCTGCAAACGTCTGCTGCAATACGTTCACAACTGAACGAAACTACCATGCACTGTCGGCCCTAGCGCATGGGTCAAGATTGGTGTTGAAATGCAGGTTCCGGCTCAGCTCCATGAAGCGATCTCTCACCATGAACCGCCCAAAAATTCCATGTGAAATAGCACCCAGGTCGTCTTGCCGCCAGTGGTTTGCGAGTTTTTCGCGGTTCGGCATGATGGTGCGTGCAATCAGCAATCCCACACAAACACACAACTCATGAGGCGTGATCGGCTTGACCGAAAGAAAGTCTTGACGCACATCTCTACGTGTCTTGACCTTCCTTGTTGGTGTCGATCGTCCTGTTGCCTTGCCCTTCCGTTCCCTTTCTTCTTTTCTTTGAAAGTACGCGTTGACACGATTGTCAAGCTTCTCGTGCATGTAGAAGTTGCTGCATTCCGCAATATGCTACCACATTGCCACAGGCATGAACAGAAAAAACAGGGAGATTGGCGACCCTCCCCGCTTCAGCGCTTCGTCGCGAGGGCCATGGCGTCCTTGCCAGAGATCTGGGTACTGGTTGGCATCGGTAACAGGATGATATGGGGTCTCCAAATACGCCGTGACGACCGGCGCCGCCGGTTCGTGCCATCCAGCCGTTGAGAGGTCCTTCAGGGCTGGCCCGATAATCTCTCCAGTAAGTACCTTCTCCTCTCCTCCCATTGACTATAGGAATTGGTCGGCAAAGTGACGCTCTTCTTTTGAATAAAGTTCTTCATCATCTTCATCGATGTAATCAGAAACGGAAGACTCTGTGTCGCTCACATCCAGCTCGCTCAAGTTTTCTTCCTCTGAGTCGTCGCCCGAACCAAGTCTGTCGTAGTCATCGTCGCGAGTTGGATCCGTGTTGATGTCGTCCCCCGTAGCAGCTCAAATGTCGTGCAGTGGTTCGCCTAATACAACAGTTACAGCATCCAATACATGTTAGCAATGATGTATAAGCTGTATCATGTATATACAGCGTAGATCGTTGACGCACCTGGTATCACAGTCTGATGAGCTTCACTTGCATCTTATAATACAGAGAAAACAATGCGTTTGAGCACTAAGCCGTATACTGTATATACATCATACCAACTGCGCACCTTAATGACTTGCTGAGTTGGCTTGCTTTGCTTTGGCTGCCACTGTTTCATCACTTTCCACGAGTCTCGCGGAATGCTGGTCCGTTCGCTTGGCGGTAGCAGCAGGATCAGAAACTGTATCATACTGCACAGTCATGCAGAATATACAACACAGGATATACCATTTAGAACGTCATTCACTCAGTAAGCCGTGGTGCACAATCGAACCTGACGGTGGCACGGGTGGGGCACTGGCAGAAGGTAAAGACGCAGGTGTTGAACGTGAAGAACCTTTACTCGATTTGCAGGACTTGCGTACTGGCTTCTTGATAGACCGGGGCGACTTCGTAGCGTTGTCCATGCCCGAAGAGGTTGTATCGTCAACTTCCTGTCGCGCCACTACACATTGCATGCACACAGAGCGGTTATTTTGACAGCTAACAAGGTATCGTAGGCGGTCTACTCACTGCGAATCGCGTAGTTCAACACTGCTTGCTCGCCTAGCAAGTAATCTGCTCCTTCTGCGACGTTATCATCTCGCCCTGGTAAAACATACTTCCAGAGTGTTCCTATGCCTCGTGGGGGAGGCTTAGCCGTCCACCCTGCCGCCTTGAAGCCCGCCCAGACCACCTTGAAGTTCGCAGTTCCCCGCTCGTCACCCGGGACAGCAGGCACTTCCTCGCGAGGCGTGGTCCCGCGCGTACCCACCATCGCTTCTTCCCCCCTCAAATGACTGGCCAGAACGAGTGGCGCACATAGGACCTGTCAGTTTTGATCATGTGACGGAATGACGGACGCCAACCTTTCATATATAACCGGATTTCTCTAGAAATCGTGAGTGGTACTTCAAGAACCTAACCACTGCGGATAGGTATATAGGCTCATCTCTTGCCCGATCGTTTTTAACTTGATTTGAGTATACGGGTTTAGGAGAGCATAATAAATTGAGTTTATTTCCTTATGCTGTATATACAGCATAATGGTCACATAACTGAGCCATCGTAACGCAGCTTATACAGTTACCGGTTTGAAGGGGTTAAAAGTTAATGTTGAAATTTGTATAGAATATGTAGACCATCACTCTGCAGGTGTCGCTGCCATATATCATCGACATAACTCATTTCGTGCGCACCAGCTTCAACCTCTCACTTTCGAAAAATCGCGGCCAAATGACAAGTGCTCGGCAGTGCTACATGCTGCAACATAGAAGACGTACTTAATACAACAACTTGGAACGAGGCGGCGTCCAAGCGCCGATGAAGAGCGTTGACCACGACGGATCCTCTCCCGCCTGCAACCCCGCCGACCACGTGGAACCCACGCAGCCCGACTACGTTGTCTCCCGTCCTGCCGGAAGACCCGCCTGCTTCACGCCCACGATCTTCGTCGCCGGTCCTGTCTGAAGCAGCGGCTGATCGCCGTTCACAAACTCCGTCTCCACCATCTCGACGGCCGCTTCGCGAGCGCCAGAGTTCGCGGAGGGAGCGTCGAGCGGTCGCCGCTCCACATCAACGTCGTCCTGGCTAGCGTCAAGAGGCCACGTTGCTGACGGTGTCCCCCAATGCTGTCACGCGTGTTCATGCTTTTTGTACAGATGGCGAAGCTGACCGGAAGCACTAACTATAAGCTGTCTGAAGTGCGCCGCCTCCTGACGCTCGTCTAGCACTACCTTCCCTCGGCAAGGACGAATGGGAGCGACTGGCAATCGCTTACAACTCCAACCGAGGGCGTCGCGTCGCAGAGCGCGACCATGAGAGCCTCCGCCGAAAGTTCAAGATGCTCTACTGAGCACGCAAACCCACCGGTGTGGTCAACATGCCGCCGCACGTGAAGCAAGCGAAGCTGCTAAAGCAGTCCATCGACGCCAAGGCCAGCGTGGTCGACATGGACGACAGCGCCGACGTCGAAAATGAAGTCGAGGAGTAGGGTGAGGAGGAGGAGGAGTATCAAGCCGATTTGCGCTACGACTGAGAGGGCGACGAGTGGCTCGGTGACAACCCGCGCGTGGGCGGCGACGCGGACACGAGCGAGAGAGTCTCCACCAGCGACTCCGTGCATTCTGGCGAGACGCAGGCATCGGTCGGGGACAACGCCAACATGGCCAGCAGCGACTTCTCGGACTTGTTGCACTCGTCCGGTGTGTGCGAAGGGTTGTAGGCTTTCACTACGAAGCGACCGTCTCCGCTGGCTGCGCAGTTGGCGCAGAGAAAGTTGCGATCTTCTACAACAAATAACACGGGTCAAGGCCCGAGTGCGGCGGGACCGGCGGTCTCTGCTGCGTCTACTGTAGTAGGTCTAACTTGACTCACTACTTTAGCTTACACGTTGCGCAACGTGTATGAGGAAGCGTAAGTACTTAGTAATTACTTAGGTTAATTATATTTGAATACACAAATATAAGTTAAGTAACAAAAGGATTCCAAGTGACTTAGATTAGGTAAAATGAGAACTGTATTGTTTGTAAATTGATCTTCCTCTAAAATCTGCTAAAAACTGTTTATCATCTATGAAAGGGTTGGCAGCGGCTGGCTGTCAGAGCCCCGCTAATATGCATGTCTCTGATTGGTAGAAAGATGCTGCTTTCTACCAATAGGATCTTTTGGGTATGTGTGGACCACTCACTGTGGTGGTCCACTTCAATGTATCCATCGGTGTGTCTTACACCAATGTGAGGAAGTATCCAAAACGTTTAACAGATAACCTATCTGTTAAATTCACAAGTGGCTTGCAGCCACTTGTACGTGTAACCCCGTTACATCTACAGCAACCGACGACGCTGCTAGTGCGACGAGTGGCTGCCAACCAGCCTTTGCTGGACGTCCGCAAGACAAGAAACCACCGAAGGAGAAGCGCTACGTGACTTCCTCCGACAGGCTTGGAGGCATCAACTTGGCTGAGTTCCGCGATACAATGGGACGCAAGCGTGCTGCGGACGAAGACGCAGAGCTAGTTGAGGCTAGCTATGCTAACACAAAGCGCGTGAAGGCTATGCGGGCGACCACAGAGCTCAACAAGGGCTTGTCTGACCTGGAGAGCAGCTCCAGCAACATGGTGGGCACCATGTTCGAAATGCTGCTCGTGATGCGCGAGGAAAACGAGCGCATGGCGGAACTTCGCCGCGCTGACGAAGATCAGCATCATCGTGATGAGCTGGCGGCACGCGAGTCACGCTATCTAGCGGACAAGGCGGAGGCAGAAGAGCGATGCCGTCACGAGAAACAGGAGGCGGAGGGGCGGCGCCGTCAGGAGAAGCAGGAGGTGGAGGGGCGCGCCCGTCGTGACAAGGAAGTCGCTCGTGCACGCACTCAAGAACTGCTGCTCATCCTGGGAGGTCTAACATAGAAAGAATGAGCTGTGAATGCTCTAGCATGGGGAGGAGAACAGCGCCGAAGATACAAAGAGGGAGTAAGTGCATTTAGTAGCGAAACATCTCAAACAGCCCTGAGTAATGACGATCACAGCAACACAGTCCATTTACATAGCTTCGAGTGCGAATCCTGTTCTGTATTGGTTAGTTGTTGTGCCGATGCATCTAGCGGTAGCGCTGCTGTACGAAAACTAAGGAAATCAACTACGACACTTTGAATTCAACCATCTTTACGCCAACGCAATCATAGCGCTTCAAACACGCCTTGCTTCGGCAACTCCATCACGCCGGCGAACGTGGTCTTGATCTCGGAGATGCCGACCGTGCGAACTCTGTAGTTCGCCATCCTGAATAGGTTGTTGAGGCGCATGCCTCGTAGGTCCGGGTCGTAGGGCAGCGGCAGATGCAGGCGGCTGTAAACGTTATGGACGCTGCCCATTCTCGTCTCGGCAGCCTGCAGAATGGAGGTGATCGCATTGTGCAGTGTGCGTGCGGCACTGCGAAGACAAGGCTCAATTCGTTCGATGTCTCCGTCCTTCAAGGGGGTCAGGATCCTCCCCGTCATGGCCGTAGAACAAGGAAATACAGAGTCAGACACTACATTCATGAGCTCATCGGGGCACAACTGGGGTCCGTCGGCTTGTTTCGGAACTCCAAGGACGTGTCGGAGTCGTTCAACGACCCCGGACAGTCGTGCTTCGACCAAATGATGCAGCCGTCGGCTGCAAAACAAATCGTGCCGGTCACGAAGACCGAGTGCAGACAGCCAGTGTACATAGCGTTTTGAAGGGTGGTGTTAGAGGGCTGCTGGACCTGTACAGCACCCACGTCACATCCGTCTAAAGTTAGTTGAGATAGACTAAAGCAACTAATATCATTCACATGTACAGTACACGCACGCGTAAGTTTTTACTGTCGATAAATCCGAACGTGTGGGTCAGCAGAGGTTCGCGTTTATTGACCATGCGTTCAAGCTCCACCTGACGCGAGGGCGAGGATCAGGAGATGCGTGCAGGTGCGTTACCAGTCAGCGCTAGCGACAGCGCTTCTTCGGCCTTGCGCAGCGTTCGTGATAGTGCTTGGCGGCACCCTGAACGTGATGCACAGCGAACTCTGTTCCATAGAACCCACGTAGAAACTTAGTACGAGCCCCATCACTTGGTGTAGGTAGCGCAGCTTTGGGGGCCGGCCTCGTGACGACGGGGGCGGGAGGTCGTAGAAGCTAGCGAACCTACCCAGCTAATGATGAAATGCACCCCTATATACATGTACATGGAGGCGGTGTTAGCGTGGGAATAGAGTCATAGATGCTAGTTGTAGCTTACCTGGTTAGACCCGTTGCATTCAGAAAATTCAGGTCGGAGCAGTGCTTGTAGAGTCATCCATGCGGACTCGCACGGTGCATCGAGGCACCCAGTAGTCAGGTAGTGACCCGCGCGCATGGCGATGCGCCATTCCTCCTCCAGCATCAGCTGGTGGACGTCGCGTCGAGCGTCGCTCACGCAATCGTTGTGCGTCCTAAACGCCTCGCACAGGAGCAAGAGCATGCCGTCGTCTTCCTCGAATATCGCGCTCGCAGGAAGCTCGCAGGAGGGATATCGAAGGGAAATGGCGACCTTCAAGCCAAACTTCAGGGAGAACTGGATAGATTTGGCTGTAGTAGCGTGACGGGGCCACACGAGCACCTTGCACAGAGGAAGTGTGCTAACGAGAGTATACAAACTCTCAGTGAACGGCAGTTCACGTGTCCCTGGCCTAAGGGGACTGATTGACCAGAAGTACGGTAGATCTAAGACTGAATGTATTTATAGGTTAGTACCGATTTGGCCTGCATACAAATCCGATGTTCCCTAGAGTTTATCCTATATAAAATATATGGTTGGCTCTCAAGCCTATTGTTTCACTACTGAGGGGAGTGACCTTTTGTAGCTATCCCTGAATAGTGCCCGGGTCACTATTCCATGTAACCCCGTTACATCCTCCCCCACTTAGATTCGATCGTATCAACCAATCAGAGCGAGGGTACGGTGGCGACTCACATTTCACTAGCACAGTCGAAGTCCATCGACAACGGCGCGATCTCTTGCGCCTAGGCTCTCGGGCCCCAGAAAGCAACTGGCGCATCGCCGAGCAAGCCCCACGGTCTCCACGTCGACCGGAAGCATGCCTTCCAAGCGCAGCTCCCGCAGTGCGAAAGCACCTTCGAAACCCCGGGCCGAGAGGCCGAAGGCCAAGAAGGCCAAAGCCAAGAATGAGTCGGCCGCGCTGAAGGAGGCCACGGGCGCGGCCGCCAAGGAGGTGCACTCTCCGAGTCTGAAGAAGGGGCTGTCGACGAGCACCGTGAGGTCTCTAATGACCTCGATGAGCAACAGGCGCAGTACTACAGCGCTGGCTCGGCCGCCCGTGCAAGACAAGCAACGGCGCCGGCCACGGCTACTGTAAGTCCTCTTTCTGGCGGGGTACTGCGCGTCCAAAGATCTATCACCCGCCAGATGACGGCACTGGTGCTCTACAGCTCCTGAAGATGCTCACGCCTCCTAGTGGCCTTGTCAGCGGCTACACCTCGAGGGGCGCTTATGAGCGCTCTCTGGTTGAGACAGAGCCGCTCTTTGTCAGCGACATTGAAGCCGCTCGGTGTGTGCTCTTAGCACCACACAAGATCCCCTTGAAGCAGTTCACCAACCTTCGTAAGAAGGCGGAGGACAAGGGTGGACTCTATCCAGTTTGGGGTTATCCGTGGGTCAAGCCTTCCGAGGCTATGACCTGGATTGACGTGGAAGACCTCTTCTGGAGATACGTATCTCGCAAAGGGTATTCCGACCAGGCGTATAAAGAACTCCGTGAGGACGGCTTGCTGTCCGCTATACTGGATCAGCGCGACCTCACCTCGTGAGTAAACGTAAGCTCTACCCAATGATGGAAGAGCACAAGCAATAGGCAAAAGCCAAAGCTCGTGAAGAGCGTGGGCGCGGTGCGACTCCGTCTGCTACCGTGCCCCGTACGTCGGCCAAGAAGCCAAGGACTACTGACGAAGCGTCCGCTGCTTCTCGTCCCAGATCGCAACAGCCTTCGGGCAGTCCACCTGGAGTTGTTCAACAGGCTCCCACGAGTTTTCTAACTCTGGGTAACCCCTCCACTTCACGAGAAGTTGGCGCTTGCCGTGGAGACGCCGCTCCTGGAGGACCCGCTCCATGTGGAAGTGCAGCTCCCCATTTCGGTCAAGGAGGGCAGGTGGTGGCCTCACATGACCATGGCTACGAGCCGGAGCCGTTGCCGCCACTCTCTGAAACCCCGAGCCAGGTAGTGGCTCTTCAAGAAGAGGAGATTCGCCTTCTCCGAGAGCGTGTGTACTCGCTCGAGATCGCGTTGGGGATTGGCCTTGGTGGCGAGGCTGCCACTCGGGCTGGCCACCTCGGCGCCATGGATTGGCTTCGTGAGGACGTTGGCTCACTGTTCCGGGAGGTTCGCGACCCCCATGCTCGGGTTGAGCGTCGGGCTTCGAGTCCTTGCGTGACGGTTTTGCGGGCCTTCGGGCCGAACTTCGTGCCATGCGCCCTATCAGGAGCCGCAGCATTTCCCATACCCGGCTCCGTACGGTCACGGCTCTTACGGGGGGCTGCTTATTGCACCCCGATGTACGCCTCGTCGTCCTACGACCAGCGGGCGTACCAGCCGCCTTATCGCGAGCCGACGCCCCGCTTCGAGGAGCTGCACCCTCCTCCACACGGCCGCCCACCGCTTCCTGCGGGGCAGCCGGAGCCTGAGGGTCGTGGTTCCGCTTCAGACGACCCACGTAAAACGTCGGGTGAGTCGTCATCAACTTAGGCAAGTCTATGGTGTACGCAGCACCGTGTCGGCTGAGGACCGTGAAAGGTCCAATGAAGCGGTGCTTCAGTTTGTTGCCCTCGACCGAGCTAACTGTGTTTAGCGGTAGGTTTCTCGTATCTAGGAGAACTAAACCCCCAACCTTAAACACGTTTAAGTTCCCTCGTCCCTTTTGGTGTGAGTACTCCTTTTGTTCATCTTGGGCTTGTGCCATTGCATCTCTAGTTCTGCTGATGATATTTAGCCTGTCCTCGACAAACGAGGACAATTGCTTCCGCAGTTAAGCTGGACTTACGTCCAAGACTTGGGAGAAAAGGTTTTTCCGAGCCTCTCCCCCACTTACGACCGAAGCTCCGGTACCACCTCGTAAGGTGAGCGACACCTGAGGGTGGCGTAACCCATTGAGGTAAAAGGGGGTGAACCACGTTGACGCGTGTACCGCGTTGTTGAGGACAAACTCAACCATGGGCAGTCGTTCAGCCCAAGAGTGGGGATTCTCCGCGCAGATACTGCGGAGGGTGTCCTCGAGCACTCTATTGACGCGCTCTGTCTGGCCGTCCGTCTGCGGGTGATCCGCCGTAGACATCAACAGCCGAATGCCTAAAAGGCGGATCAGCGTTTGCCAAAACGCAGCGGTGGACCGCGGGTCTCGATCAGAGACGATGGTCTCGGGAAGACCATGGTGTCTAAAGACACAGTCCATGAACAGGCGAGCGACCTCGTCGCCAGTGACGGTGTCACGGACTGGTGCAACGTGGACCATCTTGCTCAGACGGCACACAAAGGCTACAACACCGGTGTTGCCACGGTCATCGGCCGGAAGACCGAAGACAAAGTCGAGACTCATCGACGTCCAGCAGCCCGCTGGGACCGGCAGGCTCTGTAATGGAACCGAGGCGTGACCAGCAGGCTTCACCCGCTGGCACGGCTCACACGTGCGGACGTAGGTGGCGACCCACTTGTACATGTGGGACCACCAGAACGTCTGAAAGACTGAGAATACGTCTTCTCACGGCCGAAATGGCCACTGGACGGCGCGTCGTGCGCCTCCATCAGGATGTCGTTCTTGATGACCTCGTCGTTCGGCACGACAATACGGGGAGGATCCTCGGGCTCCACCCTATAGTGGAGCAGGCCATCAGCCACTCATAGCGGTGAAGCCGCGCACGTTGGCGATGCGTAAGCCACTCTGCCTTGGCGTCCGTGCCAGCGGCTAAGAACCGCGCAAGGGGCCCAAGGTTGGTATCATCACGATACACCAACCGGATGCGATCGTAAAGATCCGTCGTGGCCCAACTAATGTGAGCGAGCTCGTAGTCGGGTCGGCGCGACAGAGCGTCGGAAAGCACATTCAGCTTGCCCGGCTTGCACTCGACGCGGAAGTTGTATTCCGCGAAAAAGGATAGCCAGCGCGCCATCCGCTGGGATAGGTGCGGCGTGTTGACGGCTGTCCGCAAGGACGCGTGGTCTGTATAGACAACAAAGGGCGTAGAGCCCAGTAGGTGCACCCGAACCTTGACAAGGGCGTACTTCATTGCGAGCAGCTCCTTGTCGTGAACGGGGTAGTTCCGTTCGGTAGCTCTCAGCTGCCTTGACTGGAACGAGCTGACACGTTCGTGACCATTATCGTCGGCCTGTAGGAGCGCGCAGCCAATGGCGAAGTCTGATGCGTCACAGACGACGCTGAAAGGCTTCGTCTCGTCCGGCAGGGCCAGGACTGGGGCGCGCTGTAAACTCGCTTTGATGTCGTCAAAGGCATCCTGGTGGCAACGCTCCCAACTCCAGTCGGCATCCTTTTTCAGGAGATCCGACAGCGGCCGTGCCAGACCGGCATAGCCAGCACTGTACTTGCGCAGGTAGTTGGTGAGGCCCAAACACTGGCGTAGGTCTTTCTGTGACCGGGGCGGCGGCCAAGCCGCAATGGCTTTCACCTTCTCCGGGTCCGCACGGACCCCAGCGCTACTAACGAAGCGGTCAAGGACCTTAATCTCCTCAGCTGCAAAAACGCACTTGTCGATGTTGGCGAACAGCTTGTTCACCCTCATGACTTCAAACACACGTTGGAGGTGCTGGAGACGCAACTCCATGGCCGTCTGGCCTGCCTCGGCACGGCTGTGGCCGAATATGTCGTCAACGTACGTCTGTGCGAACGCACGCAAAGGTTGGAACAGTTGTGTGACCAAGCGATTGAGCGTTGCTGGGGCATTCGAGAGCCCCCGTGGCATTCCCAGCCATTCCCAGAGCATACCGCTCGGCGTGCCCACATCCGTGAGCGGAATGGCGCTCTCGCGCATCAGGATCTGGTAGTACCCATCCACCAGATCCAGTGCACTGTACAATGTGCATCCGGCCATGTTGTTGAGCAACACGACCTTCCGGGGGATCGGTGTCTGCGCTGGCACCGTCGCGCTGTTCAGCTTGTTATAAGCATTGTGGTGGGTCTAACTTGACTCACTACTTTAGCTTACACGTTGCGCTACGTGTATGAGGAAGCGTAAGTACTTAGTAATTACTTAGGTTAATTATATTTGAATACACAAATATAATTTAAATTAGATAAGACTCCAAGTGACTTGATTAGGTAAAATGAGAACTGTATTGTTTGTGAATTGATCTTCCTCCTAAATCTGCTAAAACTGTTTATCATCTATGAAAGGGATTGACAGTGGCTGGTTGTCAGAGCCCCGCCAATATGCACGTCTCTAATTGGTAGAAAGATGCTGCTTTCTACCAATAGGATCTTTGGGTAGGTGTGGACCACTCCTTGTGGTGGCCCACTTCAATGTATCCATTGGTGTGACTTACACCAAGGTGAGGAAGTATCTAAAACTTTTAACAGATATCCTATCTGTTAAAATCACAAGTGGCTTGCAGCCACTTGTGCGTGTAACCCCGTTACACCATCCCCCCCTCAAGGTTAGACGCGCGGGGTCTCCGCACGTCAATCTTCGGAATTGACAATTCAACAATTCTCCGCGTTTTGGAGAAGAAATCCGCGCTCATTCAACGATGAGCGCGCCTCAAGAAAAGACGAATCCGAAGCCCGTGGGGAGTCATCTCTCCATCGATGACTACTTCGAACGCCAGAAGGCGAAGTATGGCGACGTTGTCGACTTCGACGACGACGATGAAGATATGGAAGGCGAGGACTCGCCCTCAATGCGTAAAGACTCAGTGTCGAGCGAATCGCTCGACCCCCACGCTAAGAACATTCGCCCGCATGAAGGGGACAAATCGGACGCTTCGAGTCCGAAGCGTTCGTGAACTGAGAGTGATACCCCACTAGCTTCCTCTGGGGCTCTCAGTTCTCCGCGCGCTACCACAGCAGCGCGCGATCCGTTGATGCCGTCCGCGTCCGAGATCTCGGACCGGTATGGGAATTCGGTACCTTCGAATGAGGTGCCGTTATGCGTATGCAGCACCATCAAGGATGACGCCGTGGCTGCCGAGCTGCACTTTGATGCGGAGACGCATCAAAGGCACGATTATTACATCGGACTCTTCCATGAGCTCCGATGGTTTCAAAGCAAGAAGACATCTTCTCGCAGCAAAGTGCCCGAGTGGCAGGCACTTTGTCAAAGTTGGAATGCTTTTGTTGAGAACTTCAACAAGAAGCCGAATGCTTACCGTGGTCGGATTAAGTAAGCGCGTGATCGCTTCGAGACGTACTCGAAGCGTGGAAAGTTGGAGCAACTTCATGTTGCTGCGGAGGAGGCAAATGTGCCGTGCGCTGTGCCCGAGGGCTTTCAGTGCACGAAGTGCTTCCCAGGCGCGGTCCGCTTGAGCGACCGCGACCTGAACGGGTACACGTCGTTCCGTGTGACCGAGAGTCTCAAAGAGCTCCGTGCTAAATTCTTAGCACGTGAGGGTTCGGGCGCTAGCGATGATCGCAGCGCTCGTGTTACTTCCGCTGCGCCAGCGCGTACTGCTCTTCGTACGCCCTCACCATTTCCGGAACGTCCTCCAGCAAGACGTTCCGCGGCTCCCATGTATCTCGATGGGGAGGAAATCCTCTCCAACGAATACGAAAACGAGCCCCTTGAGGGTTCGTTTTCGGGATACTATGGTCAACAATCCGCTCAACAATCCAGCGGGTTGAGCCGCGGGCGTCACGGATCGGCGGTGGCGGGGGTGGGAACACGCCCCGGGTACGATCGGCCCATGGGCTGATCAGTATGCGCCTCTCCACGACCAGGTGACCGCCGTGGAGCGTCTGCAGGACGCTGAGTTCGCCGCCCTGAAGCAGGAGCTGGCGAACCAGAAGGCCCTAGTCGCGGCGGTCTCGCAGACCGCCTCGAATATCCAGGTCGAGTTGGGGACCCAGATGAAGGGGTTGCTCCAGCGCGTCCGCGCGCTGGAGGAGAGGCTGCTCGTTGCCGAGGCCAAGGCTTCCGCTTCTGGCTCGCTCCTGCCGAGGCTTCGGGTCAGCCGAGCTAGATGGCTCGTGCTGCAGGTATGAGCTTCAGCCATCCGACGTAAAAGGTCGGATGGAGGCGCATGCTAGACGGTATGTCTAGCGTGTAGCGTTGCCGTGCCGTGCCAACACAGTGAACGGCCCGATGAAGCGCGTAGCAAGCTTACGTGCTTTGAAATCTGAAACTGCATGTTTAGGCAGTTTTTGTGTAGCTAACAAATCAGTGACCTAACTTTGAATTCATTTGTGTTGCCTCTGCCCACATTTTCTGCGTCCAGCTTCTGTTGATCAACAGAAGCTGTTATTGCATCCTGGACAAACCGAATTACGGCTTGTCTTTTGGTGATGAAGTTGGTTGCATCCGAGCTGAAGTCATTCAGCTCGCTCTCCGCTAGAGGTCCGGCCTCTGCGTGATTCTTCGCGGTGTCTGCGCCCTGCGCAGATTCGTGGTCTTTGTCCTTGTTGTTGGAGGTCCGACACGATGTCGGTCGGCATGCCATGGTGTTTGAACACCATGTCGACGAACAGACGGGCCGTCTGCTTTGTGGTCACCTCTGCCGGCACCGCACCAAGATGTACCATCTTGCTGAATCGGTCGACGAAGACCACAACACTGGTATTCCCTCCGCTGTCCGGGGGAGGACCAAAGATGAAGTCCAATGACATGGACTTCCAACACTCCGACGGAGTCGGTAGTGATTGTAACGGAGCCTGCGCGAATGGCGCAGGCTTTACGCGTTGGCATACCTCGCAAGCACGGATGTACTTGCGCACCCACTTATACTGGTGGTGCCAGTAGAAGTCGCGCGTGAGAAGGACGTATGTCTTCTCACGTCCGAGATGTCCCGCAGTCGGGGCATCATGCTGTTCGTACATGATCCTGAGTCGCAGGTCATGGTCATTCGGCACGACAACGCGGATCGCGTTGTCGTCGACTGCGTTATAAAGCAGTAGTCCGTCGTGTACTCGAACGCGTCCCCCGTCATCACGTCCAGCCTTCTTCGCCCCTCATCCTCCAGGCATCTTTGACACTTGAAGTTGACGGGCACTCAGCAGATCTTCAACACTTGAACTCGGTGAAATCCTCGACAATCGAATCCGGGCACGCGCACCAGCTGAGGCGAGGCCGATGAAACCTTGATCGCCCATGATGTTTTGTATAGCGTAGCCCAGGAAAATACTGGGAGTCAACAGAAGAAGAATAAAACCCAGAGTGCCGCAAAGCAAACCCTGAATTTCACCCTCCCTTGTTTGGCGTGAGTACCTTGCGTGATCCCTGTCGGCTCGTTTATCTTCGACGGAACGGCACTTCACCGGAGTTGTAAATGTAGCCTTTGAAGAAACGCTGAGGTGCACGTCTAATCCAGAACGCGCCCTCGATGCTGAAGGCAACCCAGAATTTCAGATCACCCGAATCCAGAATATCACGAATTCAGGATCCAGGATGTCACTTCCACTCTGGGTGAAGCTTGGAACTCAGAAGGCACCTTACCCAAGTGCTCTCTTAGTCCGATAACCAACAAATACAGAGTATACAACACTACAACTAGCCGTCACTTATTCTTTTGGACCCTCGGACGGTGGGTCACTCACACACTAGGCTCACTCGAGTCTGAAATCCAGGCGCCTAGCTCGCCTGAATACTCGCCAATACGCGCATCACCCTCAATTAAGAGGGAAAATACAATCACTATCAGTTAACCTTCCCGTCACACGCAGCAGTCAATACAATATCCTGGAGGCGACTACTTAGCACTCCAGAACACAATCGGGAACATGAAATGGGCTACCACGAGCACAGCAAGTGACCCAACTAGGATATGAAATAGATGGATCACCCCAGGAAGCACAAGGCGTCTCTGGTCACCACCTAACTGGACTTAGAGTAGGTGGAGCTCACACAGACGACTCGTCCTTGTAGTCGATGCGCCCTTAATGTCCCGCGGTAGTAGTCTCGGGTCCTCCGGATTTCCGTCGGCAGGCTTGGCCGAAGTCACTTGCGCGTTACAGGGAAAATTGAACTCTGTTTTGGTTATCGACTACACTATCACTTCTCTCTTCTGCACTCTTCTACGGGCAAATGTCTTCGGTTCATTATGCTTCGGGTCGAATATCTTGGCTTCAGTATACCTTGGGTTCAGAGGTCCTGACTAGTGACGACTTGGTCGTCGCACCTTCGTCGTGGGTTAACAAATGACTTGGTTTCACCGTGCAGCGAGTCCGTTGTCTTGGTTACAATATAGTGTGAGCACTCTCCTTCTTCTCTTCGAAAAAGTCGAGTCGACAGGTCTTAGTGGATTCTCGACTGTTTTTCAAGCCACACATCACTTGATTGCAAACTGGCCTCAAACTGGCTCCAAACTTGCTTCGCATTCACACTCAGGATTCCACTTGGTATTTTGGGTGATTCTTGGAATCTTGGCGTAACTTGGTGAATCTTGGATGTCGGCTTGGGAGATACTTGGTTTTAGTATAGGGCGTCTGGATTCACGGTCCAATCCCAGGATTCCATCTTGAAATCCTGGGGCACTTGTCTTCACACAAGTGAATCTTGGGTTTCCGTGGTGCACTCTGGGTGCAAACTCTTCTTCATCACAGACTAGCGTGTATCTCCACAAACATCAACTTGTACGGCTTCCAGCGCGTGATCATGGAGTGGGCGTTTCTTGGTACTTGATCCATTTTGTCGCTCAGGACCACAGCAAGACGAGGTGTACTCTGGGATACATTCTCCAGAGACACTTTCCGCCAGCCTTTAGGCACTCGTCGTAAGGGAAAGTCCGGTGGCTGGACTGAATGCACTTGTTGAATCCTGGGTGTGCACGCCCAGGATTTCACACTTCCAGCCGGTTGGGCCCATCTGCGGTCAGGCGCGGGATTCCTTCCACAAGAACACGCCCCATCCCTGTCGCCACTCATGTCACACGGGTACGGCCGTGCCGCATCCTCTCTCTCCACCAATCACAACTCAATATAGACTCCAAGTCAAACCAGTGACGGTTCGTCGTCAGCGAAAATCTGGGGCCGCTATGTGTCAACCGCCCCTCCTGGTCCAAGTCCATCATAGAGGAAAATACTCCGAACTGGTGAACCATGGCCAGGCCACTATCACACAAGGCGCGCCGCAACATGGAGCTCGACACGTCCGTTGCACTCTGTCGCCTTCCAGGATTTCAATTACTTCTGCACCCTGTCTCCCCAACGGTTGGTTGTCAAAACCCATCTTCAAGGTATTTTTCCCGAAAGCACAAAATCACTCGCGCGATGCGAGGTCACATCGCCATTTCACAGCTCGTCAACATGACGGAGAGCGCCCCCGCGGCGACGCCAGCGCCCGGCGCGGCGCCTTCAGCTGACGCGGCAGCTCCGGCGCAGCAGCGCGAGGGCAACGCAACTGCGGCAATCTCCAGCACTCCAGCAGTCGACGGCAACACTCCAGCGGGCGGCATGGCGCCCGTCAACACTTCCGAGGACGGTTCGGCGCCCAGCGATACCTCGGCGCGCGCTCCACCGGCGCAGCAGCCGACTGCTTTGGATGGCCAAGGCGCGCAGCCCCATCGCGAGGCTGGCAAAGGCAGCGAAGGCGATTCGGCGGGCGCTGACAGCGCGAGCCCCGCTCAAGGACGTCCAGACGCCAGCGCGCAAGAAACAAGAGAGGAGGTGGCGGCTGCCATTCGCGCGATAATCGCGCGGGTGCCTGCGTACAACGTCCCGCGCCCCGCGACCATCGACGCCATTCACCGGCTCCTCTATAGCGGTCTGCTCAAGTACGAGGAGGTCCACCAGCCCGCGTTCCTGCGACCTGAGCTGCCGCCCCATTGGAAACTCCCCTCGCCTCCAGACCCAGAGGGTCACGCGTATCTCGTGGGTGTACCGGCTTCCATCAGCGACGTTCGCAATGGAGCTTACACCATGGACGGCTATGGCGGAACCACGACTTTGATTGGCTTCGAGGATTTCTCGGATGACGATCTCGTCGAATTGAACCAACTCTGCGGCGCGGACACTAACGATGGCGTGCTGCGTGCGCGGCGTGTGGCGCTTTCTGCGTACGGTCTGGACGGAGTCCTGAATTCCATTGGTTCTCGTCGTGAATTCGCTTCCATTCTGAGGGACTTCAATAGCTCGCGGCTGGCCGAGCGCGTGTTCAAGACAACTGGATTCCTGCGTCGTGTCCTGGGCAGCCATCGCCGACTCCGCAAGCAAGTCGAAGCCCAAGGGTCGTCTGCCATCCAGGATGCCATCGCTGCTCAGAGCAAGTGTGAGGAACTCAAGCGCGAGTGGAAGTTCACGTGTGACTACCGGTACCGCGAGCTTGAGGAGGCTCTGAGCAAGACGGCGGACCTTGAAACCCAGTTCCAGATAGAGCTCCAGACTCAGAAGGCCAAATACCAAGACGAGATTGATGCCTTGGAAACTGAGCGAGCTTCGCTGAAGACCCGGCTCGAGGACGCAGAAACACAAGCGCGAATCCTGAAATCTCGCCTCGAAAATGCCACTCTGGACCCCTGGAAATTTTCCGACTTCCTGCAAGAACACACAGACTTCTCGGGTAATTGGGAGCGTCTCCACGATTTGTTCAAGCTCGGCATCAAGGATTCCAAGCCTCCTGCATCTTGGGATACAGTCATCAGCGTCACAGCGATGGACAAACGCAAGGCTCCAGTACCTCCGTATCCAGAGCAAAGCAAACGACTGCCTCCGTCTGCTGGGCCAGGAACGCCGAAGCGCCCAGACTTTCTGGATCTTGCCGATTCCGAAAGCAAGCCCAAAGGGAAAGCGAATTCCAGCAGCAATGCGAATTCTGGAAGCAAGACGCAAAAGCCCAAGAAACGGCAAAGCTCCAGGAAATCACAAGCGCCGGAGTCATCCCAGAATTCCAATCGTCACAAGGTCCAGCGTCGCCCCCACGGATCACCAGCCTGGCCTCGATTCAGTTCGACGTGCCGGCGAGAAGACTACCATCTCGAAGGAGGCTGCGCGCATGATGCTTCCTGGGGGCGTCGTCTGGAAAGAGGTTCGTCCTGACGTTCGCCAAACCATGCTCGCAGGGATCAAGTACGACGCAGCCATGGATTGGGTCGGCAGCGATCGCGCTGCACATGGGCATTTTCGGCAGCCGCAACTGGTCAAGATGCTGGTGAGCATGATGTATTGGCGGCGTCTGGATTCGACACCCTGGGCCAAGTACGTGCCTGAGGCATACTACGCAATGGCTGACGAGCGCTTGGACCGACGTCTACAACGGGACGAAGTCCCAGCATCCTGGGGGTGGCTCGATGATCACATCGTGTACAACGACGAAGACGCAGATTCCTGGAAGATGACCTCGACAATGAACCTGACTACCAGCCTCCAGCGGACAGCCCAGGTGGTAGTCCGCTCAGCAGCAGCAGCTCCGAGGAAGATGGCGAAGGCGAGGAAGAGCAAGGCGGCTCAGAGGGTGGTCGAATATGGATGGCGAACCGCCGGCTCCAAAACCCATGTCTCCGGTCAAGCGCGCTCGTTCCGACGACGACAACTCCACTACTGTTCCCAACAAACCCGCGAAACGCCAGCGCCAGAATGCCTCCTCAGGGCGTCAGGATTCCAGTGAACCTCGTGGAACTCAGGATACGCCCGCTTAGCCTCGCTCCAGAAATCCTTCGGTGTTAGCGAGCAAGACATATGACGATTTGACGGCCGAAGAGCTCATGTCAGTGGAAGTTCCTGGTGACGGCGATTCTTCCTGGCGCATTCACGGTGTCTTAGTGCAGTATGCCAGCTCTTCCAAGAACTCCTCGTGTCAGACTCCTGGATTCCCAGAGTATGAGATCCACAAGTACGCTTACGACCTTGTCCGCGCGCGTTGGGATCGAGACGCGTATCAGAAAATCCTGGATTCCAAGCCCTGGGAGACTATGTTCGACGGCCGCATCCACGTTCTCTATTTTCACGAGTGGAATGATCTTGATGCTGGAGCTCACAAGTTGCTGAACGAGTTCGTGGGACACATGCGTAAGCATGTCCAAGCCTTTTGGGAGCGGGGACACTGGGTGCCAATTCCTCAGGAGAACTCCGAGGATATCCGATTCCACTCTGAGCGCTGTACTCGTCGCAACTCGCTTCGGCGTCAGCACAAGGCACTTGTTGATCGCGCGTTCAATGCTCCAGGATTCCCGTCTTCCCTCTTGTATGAACCTGGCTTGTGGAAAATTCCGGACAAGTGTTGCCACTGGATCTGGGAGGACCCTCATGTCGAAGACCTGGGCGGGCCCCGATGCACTGACCTGGATATCCAGCTCGCAGAGGTTGATTCCCACGAGCCGGCCCGCGTGCAGTGGTACACTGCCAATGATGATGAGTGGTTCCAGTACGTGCCGTCCGACGTTCGAGGCCGCATTCGCCCCCTTGACGTTCGCAAGCGCAACTTAGTGTCTCCGAAGTATCCATGACGGACCCTGCTGCTGACATCCTGGGCGTAACGCGTGGCGTTCCCATTTTCATGGGTTAACTTCACACAAAATCAAGGATTTTCATTTGCATGCCTTCGTTTTCCCTCGTTGCGCACTTGTCTCTTTGTGATCATCCACAGCACGTCCCGCACTTTACACTATCCTGCTGATCACTCCTTCCTCACGTCTTTGCGCGGGCGCTCGCCCTGGGCGATATCGCTTCGTCCATTCTGCCGATGCCTCAATGTCATCAGTCGTAGCACTTCCTTCTCGTTATCAAATCAAAGTTTAAAAATCACATTCCTGTTTCCAATATTCACAGAATCCATCGATCTTCACCCAGTATTCCAGGCCATCAGAACTTGTCACATCCTGAATTTTCACCTTGAATCCTGGGTTCTTCATATGTCATGGTATTAAACCCCTGGGTGATCATCTCCGGCTTGCATTGCTTGGAAACGGGCTCGCGCTCTCGCACTTTGATTGAACTCGTAGAGCAGAGCGCCACAATTCAGCCTAGACACAGGCAGCCACTCCGTCTCGTCATAGCCTTTCCACTTGACGAGGTATTCGCGGGTACGCCTTGACGTCCTAGTCCTTTTGGTCCAGCGCAAATCCAGAATCCGTTCGACTTCATATTCGTCATTCTGGACATCAGGTTCCCAGCTGTCTTCGGGCAGCAAAACAGCATCGAAATCGTCATCTTCATCCACGTCAATCTCCACGGTTGGTCGTTTTGGGAACAGAGCCCTTGGCTTCAGCCGACTCACGTGGACCCATGGGTTCACACGATATCCTGTATCCTCCACTTTGAGCTTCACACGGAAATTGTCGTGGATCTCCAGGATTCGAAAAGGGCCATGCCACATATGGGCCAGCTTGCGACTGAGGCCCGGTTGCACTTTGGGTATGTATAACCAGACTGCATCCCCGGCCTCGAATCCTGATTTCAGACGATCTGACAATTCTCGCCACTTCCTGGTCTGCTCAGCAGAACGCACACGTTTGGCCTTCTTCTGGAGGTCCTCTGCACAGGCTTGCGCATAACTGTAGTCACGCTGCAATTTCCTGCGCCACTCATACGCTGTGCGCTCTTAGATGCTGGATGGCTTGGGTCCCAACATAGCCGACACAGTGCCGTGTGCGTCCCAACCATGCACTAGGAAGAAAGGGGTATCCAGACGGGTGGCGTCGAAGGACGTGTTCAAGGCGAACATCAGGCGTTCTGCGTGGTCATCCCAGTCACTCTGGTCCGCTTCGGCGATGTACGCTCGGATGCTGCGCACCACAGTCTGCACAGACCGTTCTTGTTGCCCATTCGCCTGGGGACGGTACGCCAAAGTCGCCCACTGCTTGCTACCCAGAAGTTCACGGAAGCGTGTGAACACCTCGCTCATGAATCTTGGATCTTGGTCGTGTCGCAGCATTGAACTAGCTCCAAACCTCCTGAATACCTGCTCTTCATACGCTTCCGCCACATCTTATGCCGTCGTAGAACTCATTGGCTTACACATGACGAATCCTGAGAAAGCATCCTGGAACAAGAGCAAGAACGTATTTCCGCGGTCCGACTTCGGTAGATGCGTCACAAAATCCATGGACACGATTTCCAGGGGGCGTCTAGGCTCAATATTTCCTGGGGATGGTCCGTGATTGGGTGGACGCCCCTTGCCGCTGGCACAATCCACACACTCCTTGACGAAAACTTCCACATCAGCGTACATGCCGGACCAGTAGAACTCAGAACGCAGTTTCTCATACGTCCTTGTAATGCCCTGGTGGCCACCTTGGAAGTCCTCGTGCGCGTAGTGCAGGATGTCAGGCCGTAACGCCCTTGGCACAACGAGCCTGAGTTCGCCGATCATGTCCCTGGGACGATCCCTGGTAGAGCTACTCAAGCGATACAGGATCTCTCGAGAATCCAGAATGAAATCATCAGCAACTTTTGCAAGCTTCCGGATTGGGCGTGTGACAGCTTTCTCACGTCGCCCTTCAGGAATTGCTTGAGCTGCATCAGGTAAGCGTCCTTGTCCTGATGCACCTTGATTCGTCGCCAACGTTCCGCTTGAAATTCTAGAGGCCCAATTGCCTCACCCGAATCGCCCGCTTCCTGGGTTTGTGCCCGGGTTATTACTGCGAACACTTTGGCCGCCGTCGACAGCGGGGCCGACTCTGGACCCCGGATCACCCTTGATTTCAGCTCTCTGGGTGTTGCCACCCTGGGTCCCAGCGCACACGTTTTCCTTCGGTTTCTGCAGCTTCTCGTGGATCTTAGACACCAGCTGCAAGTGTACTCGTTCATCAGCGTCCTCGACCAAGCGCGAGAGTCTTCGACGTAAGATAGTCGGCAGCCTGGTTGAATTCACGTTTCACATGAACCAGCCTTACTGACTTGAACCTTGTCTTCAACATCTCGTACTCAGCTAGCTTCCTCTGCAGGTTAGGCTGGTTACAGTTGATCAGACCTTGCGCTTGCTGAATCGCGATCCTGGAGTCACCAACGACCACAATATCCAGGATGCCGTGCTCGAGCGCCAGAGTGAGTCCCTTCAGAAGTCCGTGATATTCTGCATCATTCACGGTCACGTCTTCCAGAATGAATCCTCGCGCATCCAGTACTTCCCATCCAGGATCTTGCCACAGGATACATCCACAACTTCCTTGGCGCGTAGACGTCTTCGCGGCCCCATCGAAACTCAGGATTTGACCTTCGTAGACTGCTTCCAGCATCTCCAAACTGATGGGCACTGGTGGTTTGACATGCCCCTTGGCCGGGATCAGGTTTTCAGCGACTTCATCCAGATGCTCTCGAGGTGTGATCCCTGCACCCAGGATTGCAGCCAACCCATCCTCGTCACGTTGCACTCTACGTATCTCCACGTTCCAATGAGACAAATTCAGGCCCCACTTGACCGTTCGACCGTCAGCTGACTGCGACGTGAGTAGCCACTTCAGCACAGAGTACCGAGTGTACACGATGATCTTGGGACTGGGTTGAACCAGAGTGCGAAATAATTCCAGGACTCTCAGGATGGCAATCACTTCCTTTTCAGCGATGTGATACCTCAGTTCGGCATCGTTCAGGACACGGCCCGTGAATCGGACGGGATGCACGATCCCCTCGTATTCCTGGCCTAACACCGCAGAGGCCGCCCACTGGTTTGCGTGCGGAATGATCACAAACGGCTTGGAGCGGTCAGGATGCCTGAGCAGCGGAGTCGAGACGATCTTGCGTTTCAGGATTTCGAACGCTTCCTTGGCTCTGGACAAGTCTCGCCCGGATATTACTTGTTCTTCCTTCAACTCATACAGGACGGCAGCGGTTACGGGAGGTCTTCGATGAACTTATTGTAATAGTTCAGACTTCCCAGGAAGCTCTGCACTCCCTTGAGTGTCGACGGGAAAGGTAAATCCTGGACTCCCTTGGCAATCTTGGGTGTCCCCCGAATTCCTTCGGCACTACTTTCGTGCGAAAGGTACGGGATAGACAATTTTCCAAATTCGCTCTTAGGAAGGCTCACAGAGATATTCCAGTAGCGTAAGCGGAAGAGCAGGGCGTTCAAATCCAGGCACAACCGCTCCCAGGTGGGCGCACCGTGGGCAATGTCGTCGATATACGAGCTTCGACCAAGTACTGGGCCCATTTGGGGTGGTGCCGGGATATTACGCTGAAACACTGTCATCTCGTCCGTCAGAACCGGAAGGTCAAGCGGCGTTTCGGCTAAAATCCCGGATTCACCTGAGTTCAATCCCAGGAAATCCAGGACATCTTGGTCGACTTTTGCTTCCTCTTCCGGCGAGAGTCTTACAAAGCCCCACAAGCAGTTGTTGAGTACTGCCTGGTAGATTAGGGGTGCATTCTTCAAGCCGAACGACATTCGAACCCACTGGTAGTGACCCATAGGACAGATGAACGCAGAGATTAACTTAGCTCGCTCTGTCATTCTGACGGCCCAAAATCCACTTGCCATGTCCAGGCTCATAAACCACATTGCGGACTCCAAATCCAATCAGGAGGTCGTCGATGAGCGGCAACGGGTAATGGGACCGCTTGATGAATCCATTTACCACGCGATAATCGATACACATCCGGATGTCAACGCCATTTTTCTTCAGGACTATGACAATTGGAGAAACCCAGGCCGACGTCGATATTTCGAACAGCCCAGTCTCCAGGAGTTTCTTCAGAAGTTCAAACACCTTCATCAAGAGGTGAGGTGCAATAGACCTTGGGCGCTGGGCAACAGGCTTAGCGTCGCCAATATCCAGGTCACAGACCACACCCCTGAGCCGGCGCGGGTGCCGCGTTGCCGTCACCCAGGAAGATTTTCCGATGATACTCCAGGATTCGTCTCAATTGTGCGTCCATTTCGGGCGTCGTTTTCCCAGGAACTCCGACGTCAGCCTCCTCGATCTTGCACTCGGGTGCCAGGTCCTGCAACTCAGGGAGCATAACCAACTGGTCTCGCAGCTGCGAGAGCAGCTCACTGCCTTCACGCATGTACACCGCGGGTTCATAGTCGAGATCCGCGGTGGTAACCCTCAGGCAACGGTCGTACTCCTGCTTCAACTTCTCGAGCGGGGTCCCTGACATGCCAGAGATCGGAATGTCCCAGTATTCATCCAGAGGATGCAGCGAATCATCGTCATCGTCGGGTACATCCAGGATTTCACTAGACACACCGAGATCCGGGGAGGTGAATTCAGGGTCGTCTTCACTACCAGTTGTCACCACAACGTCCTCTCCAGTGGTATCCGCCTCACGTGTCTTTGCTTCGGCTTCTTGAGTGACAACAATTGCTTGAGCACCTCCATCCGTCTGAGTCGCAGCATCTTGGGCAAAGCGCACGCGCCGAGGGATTGGCCTTGGAAGCACTGCGGCAAGCATCGCTCTGTCAGGGCCGCCTTCAGGTCGAGGTAGAATTCTGAGTGGCCACTGATACGCTGGCGTCTGAGTGCACCGCGGTTCTGGCGTGGAGTCCTGGAGCTCGGCGAGTCGTCGCATACGCATCTTGGCTTCAGGTGACGGCACATTCTCTAAGATAGACCCGATAGGCTGAAGACCCTGGACGCACAAATCGACCTGCTCTTGGGAACAACCCGTATTCCACAATCCTAGCGACAGGGGTCCGCGTGTCAATCCAGACGTTCTTATCCGAAGTGTTCACCACTCGTACAGCCACTGGCCAGGATTTCGCTGCATAGATGATTTGTCTAACCCAGCGATCTCCTCGTCCAGCCCACACCAGCTCACGCTGGGGATTGGTATGGCCATACTGAATTTGAACCACCGCATCTTCTCCTGGTCGCAGATACAGACTGCGCTGGGGGTTCACCGGCAAGTCAACTCCTGTGCGGTCTCCAGGCGACCATCCACACATTACAATCGTCTCTTCATCTGGCAGTGTCACAAGACCTTCGCGAACGCTAATCCTCAAACCAGCTGCAAACATGAAACTCATACCCAGAAGTACATCGATCCCTTCGCCGATATTTGCAACCCAGACATTCAGGATATATACCACCCTCGGACCGAGGGTGATTTTCACCTCAGCACTTGCACCAATGTATGTCGGGACGCCTCCCATTCCGGAAACCTTGGTTCGTTTGTGCGACTTGAGTTTGAGTCCCAACTTACGCGCTAAGTCGAAACTCACAATATTCACAGTCGCACCGGTATCCAGGAGGACTTTCGTCCGACAGTCATTTACTGCACCGTGCACCATCGCAACATCACGTTTCTTTGGGTCAGGATTATGGTCTTCGCACCACCCGTAGCGCTCTCCAAGATTCAGCTTGTACTCCACAATTTCATCAGGGTTAGCTGCATGAGGGTGCGGTCCATCAGGTAGCGGGAATTCTGAACACGTAGTTGAATCCTGAATCAAAGTGGCCATGCATTGTTGGTTATCTTGGGTCCTTGCTCTCAGCTCCGGGCCTACGTACACTAGAACACACAATTCTGGGGCCTACTTCTGCCCGGCGCGTACTGGGTCCCCACCCAGCGGGCTTATTGGTTTAACGGCCTCCCAGAATTTGCTTCGCCATCGAGGAGTTTATCCAGGATTTGGCTCGGCATGTCCTTCAGTGCACCTTGGCGGGCGAGTTGCTTCACAGCTTCTAGCGTCTTCCAGTCTTCACACGTTTTTCCAAGATGTAATTTGCCACAGTTCCCACACGGTTGGGCACGACACATGTGTGTCGGATGGCCCACGTCCAAGCATCGGTCACACTTCATGTCCTTCCAGCAGCTGTCTTCTGGATGCCCCCACTTGCCACACTTCTCGCAGTACTTGGACGCCAACCCATGTTATCCATCACACGGTAGACTTCATTCGCCACAGACTGCGTCCATTCAGCACCGCTCACACCTGGAGTGTTTCCATTCCCAGAGGAGACAACGTCATCTCCACGAGTTTCGCGGGTCGATTCTGGATTCACCTTGGCATCCCGGTTCGAGATCCTGAGATCGGCGTTGTTATCTTGGACGTGACCACGTTCCTCAAAGTCCTCGCTCGCATCAGAGTCCGAGTCATCGCCCCTGGTCACAAAGGCACGACCTGGGCGCTTTGACCTGAAGCGTCCTTGCGGGATGTTGTCAGCTCTGAAGTCCCGTGTCCTGGATGTAGGTGCAGCCTGGTCACTCCGACTCCAAACATCTTCGTCCTGCTCCAAGGCGTACTCTAAGTCGGCGATACTCCTGAATCTCTGGCCTTGCAACGACGTCTTGAGTCGCGTGTCCCTGAGTTTCGTGATGAATCTTCGGGTATGTTTCTCCAGGCGCTTCGATGACTTGCGGAAATCGATTTCTGCCTTGCCAGCCGCAGAATTCAACCGGTAAAAGAAATCCAAGGCGCTCTCAGAGTTCTTCATCTCCATCGTGAAATAACGTTCAGAGTATGACGAGCGTGCCTTGCAGAACTTCTTCCTGAATGCCGCCGACAATTCCTTCCAGTCACGCCGAGTGTGCTTCGGCAACTGATTGAACCAGTCGCGCGCAGCTCCCGAGAGTTTCAACTTGAGTTCCTGAATTCGCATCTTGGTGGACCATCCTCCTTGCGCAGCCATATTCGAGAAGCGCTCCCACCAGTGTACGCGTTCCCTGAGTGAGGCATTGATATCGAACTCACTCAGAGTGTTCGAGTTGATGTATGGTCGGAACGTCAGGAGCGTAGTGCCCCCCCCCTTGGTCGTAGCTGCTGTCGTTAAGTTCACACCGGGGGCCTCATTCGAGCTGTCGTCGGAACTGTCAGAAGACGAGTCGTCGTCGCTGGATTCGGAGCTTGGGTCCGAGTCTGAAGGCGGGTCGGAATCGTGGCGATTCTTCTTCTTGGATGTCTGCCTCCTGGCCGGCGAGCGTTTAGAGTCCTCGCCTCGGCCCTGCGGAACACCGGAGTCCGTTATCCTCCTGGATGCGGATGTCTTCGCCACGGTCACAGACGCTGGCTTAACCTCCATCGTCGCCTTGGCCTCCGTCGCGCCATGCTCCTGCTTCACGTGCTTCGCGCGGCGCGAAGTGTCGGTGGACTGCACGACGGTCGCTTGCAGTTGAGCGGCAGCGAGTTCGGAGGTGTTCTTCAAGCCAGCTGTCGCATGTCTCTTACGTGCGACACTTGCGTCATAACTGATTACACCACTGGATACTGGACTCACAGTTGCTAATTCAGGGTCCTGAATTCCACCAATACTGACTCGAGTTGCCAAATCAGAGGCGGCCGTTGCACGAAACGCTTGAACTTGGGACAATGTTGCACGAAGGTCGCGCAACTGTCCAGCGTGGAACCGTTGCACATTCTGAGAACTTTCCCGCTCACGGTCTCGTTCGGCCTCGACATCCTGGACTTTCTTCTCCAGGGCAGACACTTGTTCCTTCCAGGTCGCGTGAATCTCCGAGGCCCAGCGTGCGCGCTCTGCGTCGGCTTCGGCCTCGCGCTTCTGCCAGCGCTCCGCGTAGGCGGCGTCTAGGCGCGCATCTTCGGCTGAATTCCAGGCCGGACCGCTGGTGCGCGTTGCATCCTGGGCTTGGCGGACCTCTAAGCTCTGCGCGCGCCGTTCGGCTTCACCTCGAGCGATCTCCGCTTGGACCAATCGGTCGGTGAGCTCCTGGATCTGGTGCCGCGCTTCCAAGTCGCGCTGCTCCCTCAGGCGTTCACGCTCCAAGGCATCCAGACGCTCCCGGGCCAGAAACTCGCGCTGCTCCTGCTCCATGCGGGCCTGCCACACTTGCTGTTATCGCAAGACATTCAGCTCGATTTGGGCAGGCCCAGACCTCGCGGACGCGGAAGAAGCTGACCTAAGACGCCTGGATTCACCCGAGCGACCAGAGGCGGCCGACAGCCTGGATTTCGCCGAGCGTCGAGCGCGCACCTCGCTCTTAGAGCTTCGGTGTTGACTCCGCTCATCGCCGCTGACGTCGCCAGTGTCGACGGGCTCGGAGGAAGCTGGAATCCTGGGTGCATCGCGCTTTGGAATCCTGACGTCGGCGTCAGAGTGCACGGACGGCGCCATCTCGACGTCATCCTGGTCGACCGGCACAAGCCGCGGAGGGATGAATGTCCGGGTGACTTGGAATCCAAGATCACCAGCGACCGCGACACCGCCAGAATTCTGGGCAACCAGCGCCAAGGATCCGACCCTTTGACCAAGCGACATCATCGACGAGGATGAAGAGCTGCCGCGAGACACTAGCGCGCCTGAGGCGGTGCTTTCGTCTGAAGCTCGCGATGTGCCGAAGTTGGAATCCTGACGCGAGGTACCAGCCGAAGACTTGTACGCCGGCAGTGAAGACAGCGATGGCGTGGACAACGCGGACGGGGTCGTCGGGACTTGCGGCCGAGGTGGTCCAAGCTGAGTGCGCTTGGACTGCGGCTCGCTGTCACTCGACCCTCGCGGGCTCCGTGAAATCCTGAGTCCAGTCACCCTGAACTTTAGGACGAACTGTCGCCCGAGTAGGTCCGCGTCGTAATCCGTCATCAATAAATCACCGTTTTCATCTTCCGTGTGGTAATCCAGTCTTGGCGGTACTTCTGGCGCAGGTTGATCTTCAGGCGCAGCGTTCACCTTGAAAGGCACTCCGGCCACCACAAGTCTCCATTCGACAAGCTCCGCCGTGAGGAAATTCTGGATCTCCTCGATGACAGAGCGCACCATGCCGTCTGGAATCCTGGATGCACGTGTCGTGGACCATTCCGGAATCAAGTTGACGAACTCGAATCCTGCCTCAAAGAACAGAGTCTGGAGGATGGCGACACACTCGCGTGGCGTCATGACGTTCAGACGAATCTGAGTAGCCGTGAGATCCTGGCCCCCTCCAACGCCCCACCGGGCGAGGTGAAACTCAGAGATCCAGGCATCATCCTGACTCGTCAGAGCCGACCGCCACTTGAGGTAGTCGCCGGTCGCGTAGGCCGCAGCGAAATACGCATTAGCGTCCGGTTTTGGAGTTGGCCACTCGTAGTCGACACTTGGGGGCGTCACCTTTCCAGGTTTCGCGTCTTCCCAGCGTCGGACCTCGCGTCGCGCGTACATTACCGTACGCTCTCCATCCAGCACCGGTGCTCCCGATTCTGGAGCAGCCTCAGCGGCATCCTGGACGTTGCCTTCCGGTGTCGTCCTTGGCGCAACTTGTGAACTTGGGCCGGAATCCTGGGTTCAGGTGGTGCGGACCCAGACTTCACAAGTGAACCCTGGGTTTTCGCCTCCTCCTTCACACGCACGGGCTCCGACTTCACTTCCACCACAGACTCGTCCGAAGATGAAGACTCAGAAACCAAGTCCGTCACCCCCGGGGGCTCAACCGCATTGGCGCCTCCCTCAGATGCCTGAGCACCACCCTCGCGGGCGTGCTCCTCCGGGACGTCAGGATTCTGCGACCCAGCATTCGCCTCCGACGAGCCTTGAACCTTGGACGAAGCTTGGTCATCCTGGGTCGACGGCTCGTTAGCAGGCTGATCTTGAATCGAAGACGCCTCGACATCCCCACCTTGCGCTGCGTCGCTCTCACGAGCAGCCTTCCTCGCCATCCGAGCATCGCGGACGACTGTTTCCAGGTCCTTGTGCTCCTCGGGCTCCCAACCTTGAACACGACGTGACTGATGCGCCGCACTACCGCGTCCCCCGTCATCACGTCCAGCCTTCTTCGCCCCTCGTCCTCCAGGCATCTTTGACACTTGAAGTTGACGGGCACTCAGCAGATCTTCAACACTTGAACTCGGTGAAATCCTCGACAATCGAATCCGGGCACGCGCACCAGCTGAGGCGAGGCCGATGAAACCTTGATCGCCCATGATGTTTTGTATAGCGTAGCCCAGGAAAATACTGGGAGTCAACAGAAGAAGAATAAAACCCAGAGTGCCGCAAAGCAAACCCTGAATTTCACCCTCCCTTGTTTGGCGTGAGTACCTTGCGTAATCCCTGTCGGCTCGTTTATCTTCGACGGAACGGCACTTCACCGGAGTTGTAAATGTAGCCTTTGAAGAAACGCTGAGGTGCACGTCTAATCCAGAACGCGCCCTCGATGCTGAAGGCAACCCAGAATTTCAGATCACCCGAATCCAGAATATCACGAATTCAGGATCCAGGATGTCACTTCCACTCTGGGTGAAGCTTGGAACTCAGAAGGCACCTTACCCAAGTGCTCTCTTAGTCCGATAACCAACAAATACAGAGTATACAACACTACAACTAGCCGTCACTTATTCTTTTGGACCCTCGGACGGTGGGTCACTCACACACTAGGCTCACTCGAGTCTGAAATCCAGGCGCCTAGCTCGCCTGAATACTCGCCAATACGCGCACCACCCTCAATTAAGAGGGAAAATACAATCACTATCAGTTAACCTTCCCGTCACACGCAGCAGTCAATACAATATCCTGGAGGCGACTACTTAGCACTCCAGAACACAATCGGGAACATGAAATGGGCTACCACGAGCACAGCAAGTGACCCAACTAGGATATGAAATAGATGGATCACCCCAGGAAGCACAAGGCGTCTCTGGTCACCACCTAACTGGACTTAGAGTAGGTGGAGCTCACACAGACGACTCGTCCTTGTAGTCGATGCGCCCTTAATGTCCCGCGGTAGTAGTCTCGGGTCCTCCGGATTTCCGTCGGCAGGCTTGGCCGAAGTCACTTGCGCGTTACAGGGAAAATTGAACTCTGTTTTGGTTATCGACTACACTATCACTTCTCTCTTCTGCACTCTTCTACGGGCAAATGTCTTCGGTTCATTATGCTTCGGGTCGAATATCTTGGCTTTAGTATACCTTGGGTTCAGAGGTCCTGACTAGTGACGACTTGGTCGTCGCACCTTCGTCGTGGGTTAACAAATGACTTGGTTTCACCATGCAGCGAGTCCGTTGTCTTGGTTACAGTATAGTGTGAGCACTCTCCCTCTTCTCTTCGAAAAGTCGAGTCGACAGGTCTTACTGGATTCTCGACTGTTCTTCAAGCCACACATCACTTGATTGCAAACTGGCCTCAAACTGGCTCCAAACTTGCTTCGCATTCACACTCAGGATTCCACTTGGTATCTTGGGTGATTCTTGGAATCTTGGCGTGACTTGGTGAATCTTGGCGTAACTTGGTGAATCTTGGATGTCGGCTTGGGAGATACTTGATTTTAGTATAGGGCGTCTGGATTCACGGTCCAATCCCAGGATTCCATCTTGAAATCCTGGGGCACTTGTCTTCACACAAGTGAATCTTGGGTTTCCGTGGTGCACTCTGGGTGCAAACTCTTCTTCATCACAGACTAGCGTGTATCTCCACAAACATCAACTTCTACGGCTTCCAGCGCGTGATCATGGTGGTGGTAGTGGGTGTTTCTTGTAGTGGGTCTAACTTGATTCACTACTTTAGCTTACACGTTACGCAACGTGTATGAAGAAGCGTAAGTCCTGAGTAATTAGTTAGGTTAATTATATTTGAATACACAAATATAAGTTAACTTAGACTAGTTTAAGGTAAAATGAGAACTGTATTGCTTGTAAATTGATCTTCCTCTAAAATCTGCTAAAAACTGTTTATCATCTATGAAAGGGTTGATAGCGGCTGGCTGTCAGAGCCCCGCTAATATGCATGACTCTGATTGGTAGAAATATGATGCTTTCTACCAATAGGATCTTTGGGTATGTGTGGACCACTCACTGTGGTGGTCCACTTCAATGTATCCATCGGTGTGTCTTACACCAATGTGAGGAAGTATCCAAAACGTTTAACAGATAACCTATCTGTTAAATTCACAAGTGGCTTGCAGCCACTTGTACGTGTAACCCCGTTACACCATCCCCCCCTTAAGGTTAGACGCGCGGGGTCTCCGCACGTCAATCTTCGGAATTGACCATTCGTCAATTCTCCGCGTTTGGAGAAGAAACCCGCGCTCATTCAACGATGAGCGCGCCACAGAAGAAGACCTCGAAGTCGGTGGGGAGTCATCTCTCCATCGACGACTACTTCGAGCGTCAGAAGGCGAAGTATGGCGGCGTCGTCGACTTCGACGACGACAATGAAGACATGGAGGGCGAGGAGGACTCGCCCTCAAAGCGCAAAGACTCAGTGTCGAGCGAATCGCTCGACCCCCACGCCAAGAACGTTCGCCCGCGTGAAGGGGACGAATCGGACGCTTCGAGTTCGAAGCGTTCGTGAACTGAGAGTGATACCCCACTCGCTTCCGCTGGGGCTCTCAGTATTCCGCGCGCTGCTGCTGCAACGCGTGATGTCAAAGCTCAAGGCTCTCCGCGCGCTGTGCCTGCAGCGCGCGATCCATGGATGCCGTCCGAGATCGCGGACCGGTATGGGAACTCGGTACCTCCGAATGAGGTGCCGCTGTACGTATGCAGCGCCATCAAAGATGACGCTGTGGCTGCCGAGCTGCACTTTGATGCGGAAACGCATCAAAGGCGCGATTACTACATCGGACTCTTTCATGAGCTCCGATGGTTTCAAAGCAAGAAGACCTCTTCTCGCAGCAAAGTGCCCGAATGGCAGGCACTTTGTCAAAGTTGGAACGCCTTTGTTGAAAACTTCAACAAGAGGCCGAGTGCTTACCGTGATCGGATTAAGCAAGCGCGTGATCGCTTCGAGACGTACTCGAAGCGTGGAAAGTTGGAGCAACTCCACGTTGCTGCGGAGGAGGCAAATGTGCCGTGCGCTGTGCCCGAGGGCTTTAAGTGCACGAAGTGCTTCCCAGGCGCGGTCCGCTTGAGCGAACGCGACCTGAACGGGTACACGTCGTTCCGTGTGACCGAGAGTCTCAAAGAGCTCCGTGCTAAATTCTTAGCACGTGAGGGTTCGGGCGCTAGCGATGATCGCAGCGCTCGTGTTACTTCCGCTGCGCCAGCGCGTACTGCTCTTCGTACGCCCTCACCATTTCCGGAACGTCCTCCAGCAAGACGTTCCGCGGCTCCCATGTATCTCGATGGGGAGGAAATCCTCTCCAACGAATACGAAAACGAGCCCCTTGAGGGTTCGTTTTCGGGATACTATGGTCAACAATCCGCTCAACAATCCAGCGGGTTGAGCCGCGGGCGTCACGGATCGGCGGTGGCGGGGGTGGGAACACGCCCCGGGTATGATCAGCCCCGGGCTGATCAGTATGCGACTCTCCACGACCGGGTGGCCGTCGTGGAGCGTCTGCAGGACGCTGAGTTCGCCGCCCTGAAGCAGGAGCTGGCGAACCAGAAGGCCCTAGTCGCGGCGGTCTCGCAGACCGCCTCGAATATCCAGGTCGAGTTGGGGACCCAGATGAAGGGGTTGCTCCAGCGCGTCCGCGCGCTGGAGGAGAGGCTGCTCGTTGCCGAGGCCAAGGCTTCCGCTTCTGGCTCGCTCCTGCCGAGGCTTCGGGTCAGCCGAGCTAGATGGCTCGTGCTGCAGGTATGGCTTCAGCCGTCCGACGTAAAAGGTCGGATGGAGGCGCATGATAGACGGTATGTCTAGCGTGTATGCGTTGCCGTGCCGTGCCAACACAGTGAACGGCCCGATGAAGCGCGGAGCAAGCTTGTTTGCTCCGAAATCCGAAACTGCATGTCTAGGCAGGTTTTGTGTAGCTAACAAAACTAATGAACCAACTTTAAATTCATTTGTGTTGCCTCTGCCCGCATTGTCTGCGTTCAGCTTCTGTTGATCAACAGAAGCTGCTATAGTGTCTTGGACAAACCGAATCACGGCTTGTCTTTTGGTGAGGAAACTGATTGCATCCGAGCTGAAGTCATTCAGCTCGCTCTCCGCTAGAGGTCCGGCCTCTGCGTGATTCTTCGCGGTGTCTGCGCCCTGCGCAGATTCGTGGTCTTTGTCCTTGTTGTTGGAGGTCCGACACGATGTCGGTCGGCATGCCATGGTGTTTGAACACCATGTCGACGAACAGACGGGCCGTCTGCTTTGTGGTCACCTCTGCTGGCACCTCAGCAAGATGTACCATCTTGCTGAAGCGGTCTACAAAGCCCACAACACCGGTGTTCCCTCCGCTATCCGGGGGAAGACCAAAGATGAAGTCCAATGACATGGACTTCCAACACTCCGACGGAGTCGGTAGTGATTGTAATGGAGCCTGCGCAAACGGCGCAGGCTTTACGCGTTGGCATACCTCGAAAGTACGGATGTACTTGCGCACCCACTTATACTGGTGGTGCCAGTAGAAGTCGCGCGTGAGAAGGACGTAAGTCTTCTCACGTCCGAGATGTCCCGCAGTCGGGGCGTCATGATACTCGTACATGATCCTTAGTCGCAGGTCATGGTCATTTGGCACGACAACGCGATCCGCGTTGTCGTTGACTGCATTGTAAAGCAGTAGTCCGTCGTGCACACGAAAGCGGTGTGCACGCGCTCGAAGGTGCTTGGGCAGCTTCTGACGGGACTTGTCAGAAGGCGCTGTGCCATAGGCCAGCAAGAGCTTCGCATCCGCGTCGTGCGCGTACGCGGCCTTCACATCATCCAACAGAGATGATGTGGGTTTGCTTGATCGCATGACGTCAATGGCATTGACGTCAGCAGCTTCTGCATAGTCCGGCCGACGTGATAACGCGTCGGTCACTGCATTCAATCTTCCGGGTTTGTATTCGACCCGGAAGTTATACTCCGCAAAGAATGAGAGCCATCTCGCCATTCTTTGTGGTATGTGTGGTGACTTCACTGCTGTGCGCAGTGAAGCATGGTCGGTGTAGACCACAAATGGTCTACTCCCAAGCAAGTACACTCGGAACTTTGCGAGTGCATACTTCATGGCAAGGTGTTCCTTGTCATGTACCGGGTAGTTGCGCTCAGCTGGCTTCAGCTGACGCGATTGGTGGTAGACGACACGATCACGGCCCTCGTGATCGTGCTGCATCAACGCGCATCCAATCGCGAAGTCGGATGCGTCACATACGACGTGAAATGGACGATCTTGGCCGGCTACTGCCAAGATCGGTGCCTCAGTCAAGCCCCGCTTGACTGCATCGAATGCCTTTTGGCAATCTGGTGTCCAATTCCACACAGCTTCTTTCTTAAGAAGTTGTGACAGCGGGCGGATCTTGCCCGCGTAATCCTCCACGTACTTGCACAAGTACGTGGCCAAGCCAAGGAACTGCCTCAGTTCCTTGACACTTGAAGGCGTTGGCCATTCATTTATCACTCTGACCTTTTCCGGGTCAGGGCGAACACCATTTTTCCCTACGAGACACCCGAGGACGGGTATCTCGCTCGCCCCGAAGATACACTTCTTCAGGTTCGCGTAGAGCTTATGTGTTCTCATAAGCTCAAGTAGCTTCCGGAGATGCACCCTGTACATCTCTACGTCGGTCTTCTCGTCCACAGCTTGGCTGTGGATGAACACATCATCGAAGTAGTTCGGTGCGAAGTCGCGCACCGAGCGCAACAAGTGCGTCACGCACCTGTTGAAGGTCGCAGGGGCGTTCTTAAGCCCCTGTAGCATTACCAGCCATTCCCAGAGCATGCCGCTTGGCGTGCTCACTGCCGTGAGAGGGATATCGCTCTCACGCATTAGGATCTGATAGAATCCATCTCGCAAGTCGAGAGCACTGTAAACGGTGCTCCCGGCCATCGAATCGATGATGACATCTTTTCGTGGTATCGGCGTCTGCGCCGGTACCGTCGCATCGTTCAGCTTGTTGTAGGCATGAACGATGCGCCATCCGCCCTGTGGCTTTATGACACAGAGCATCGGAGCACTGTGCGGGGACTTTGATTCCCGCACTTGTCCTGCTTTGCGACGACTTTCAAAGAAGTCGTCGATCGCTTTTACTTGCTCTCGCGGCAGTGGCCACTGCCGCGTGACACAGTACTTCGTGCCCGGCACGAGATCAATCTCGTGCTGAATGCCCTTATCCTGCGGAAGCTCCGCAGGAATCTCTTCCGGGAGTACGTCTTTGTACTCCCTCAATAATTCGTAATAGGGACTCGACTTCAGCGAGTCCCAACCTTGTTCCTCGAAGCGCTCTCGCTTCGTCTTCGCACTGAGAGTGTCTTCACTCTCAGTGGTACTTCCCATGAAGAGCTGTCTCAGCTCTTCGCTCTCCGTTCTTTCGCTGTTCGAAAGAACGCAGACCTGCTCGATGCGTCCATCGTGCAAGTCGCGCGTGAAGCGCTTCCAACTCATGGCTGGAAGCGAAGTCAACTCCGACGCCGTCGTCGGAGGACTAGCGAGTTCCATATCGCGATACTGGAATCCAGTATCGGTGCGCGTCAAGAGGCTTAGCGTCTCGACGTCCGGCGTCACCGCCCCAGTCTGCCCAGCAGACAGTTCTTGTTGCGTCTCGGTCATGGACCGAGACTTGCGCAGCGTTCTCCGCATGCGCCGTCTTCTTGTTGTGCGGAGCCCGGCTCCGGACAGTTGTTCTTCTGGTCCAGGCCCGGCCGTGGACAATTGTTCGCCGGCGGACCCTGTCCGCGGGCGCGCGGTATCAAGCCCGGCTTGACCGCATTTTCCTTCGTGCAGCCCGGCTGCACGGTAATGTGTCTCTTCGCCGGCAGACCCTGTCTGCGGGCGCGCGTTATCAAGCCCGGCTTGATCGCATGGCGCTTCGTCGTGCAGCCCGGCTGCACGACAGCATGCAAATTGCGTCAGTGTGGTACGTTTGCAACCGCCCGCACTGTTTGCAGCGTCAACTCCCGGAGTTGACACATCTTCGTCACCTCGACGCCATTCATTGGCGGAGCCCCTGATGACCGAGGGTGCGGCGGCTCCGGGAGCCGACGCGTCGTCGTCGACCTGACCTCTTCGGGTCAGGGACTGTCCCTTACACGCATGAACGTGGGTGTTGGTTCCCGGAACCAACACATCTTTTTCTTCCGACGTCGGCAGCATTGCCGACGTGGATCTCACTTGTGCGCGCCCTCGCGCACTTCTTGGGCACTCCGGGACAGCAGCATAAAGCGCTGTCTCGACTGGTGAGCCGCGCGCACCTGCTGTTGCGGGCGCTGCGGTAACAGGGCCATCGCTCTCTGTTCCGCTGTCGCGTCCGAAGCGCACGAGCGTGCGCTTCTTCCAGTCTATCACCGGATCATGCCGTGCAAGCCACGGCATGCCCATTACTACGTCGAACTTATCGTCCAGGTCCAGGACGATAAAGTGTTCGACAAACACTCGTTGTTTGTACGAGAAGCGCACGTTCACGACGCGCTTCTCGGTCTTCACGATGGCACCTGTTGCCAGTCGTACCTCCAGAAGACTTCGAGGTACATTTACCTCCTCGAAGTCAAGTCTCGGTAGCTTCGTAGTCGAACAAAGTTGTTCGACGCGCCTGAATCTACCAAAGCTCGAAGAGAGTCACTGCTCTCTTCGAGTAAACCTTCAAGATGACCAGGTTCGGCCTGTCATCTTGTTTCTTGCAGTGAGAGCTGGTCTCACTGGGGCTGCAGTCTCAGTGTCGCGTGCCCGATGTCGGCACGCGCGACGGCATTACCAGTAGGGCGCCCCGCGCCTACTGGATGTTCACGTTTTTGTTTGTTCGCGGCGATGCCCGGCATCGCCACGACGGCCACCACAGTGCACGGGAGCCGTGCACTCCTGGCAAAGTGACCGATCCTTCCGCAACGGAAGCATCGCATTTTCCCTGCTGCTGGTAACCAGCAGTTGTTGCATTCGAGAGGTCCATTGGTTCCGGACCTCCCGTGTTCGCTACCGGGCGCGGTTGCGGCCTCGGCACGTTCGCATGTTTAGCCTGCCGCAGGCTAAACTCTTCTTGCATGGCAAGAGTGATTGCAGCTTCGAGAGTACTCGGGTACTCTCGGAAGAGATAGGTCTTCAAAGGCCCATCTCTAAGCCCCTTCATGAACGTGACGACCTTGGTCGCCTCGTCAATTGGTTAGTCACGATATTTGATACCAAATATCGTGCGCGCTGCGCGTAAGCATGGACGTCATGCTTACCCTGCTGCAGGTCGAGGAATTCCGCCCTCGACCGGAACTCATTTTGCGGGGGCTCAAACGCTTGTCTGAGCTCCTCTTTGAACACTTCGTACGTGCTGAAGCACGTAGGGTCGGAGAGTCGGCGTCCATACGCCCAACTCCTTGCGCGTCCGCCAAGGCAGGACATGGCGAACGCGACCTTCGACAGCGGGTCGACGATGCGTCGAGCCGCTATGGCTGTGTCGAGTTCGACAAGCCATCGGAGGAGAGGCTCGCCCTCTCTTCCCACGTAATTGCTTACGCTCAACTTTAATGGTTGAGCACGCGGTGTCGTCCCTGACGACGCCGTCACTGAGGAAGCAGCGTCACGCTGCTCCTTCATGATGAACCCCAGACCAACACCATGTTGCTCCGTCGGCGATAGCGTACGCAGCATTGTGGCTATCGCCGCTTCTCCAACGACTGTCAACAGTCGTTGGAGGGCCTCCCACTCTGGGTCAGACAGGTGGGGGCAGTACGCGCGTGCAACATGCGTTGCAGGCGTGTTGGAGCTCTCCATGGGCACCTCCGTGCTCATGTGGTTCTCGGCTCCGCGTTCGTACACCGCGTACGAACGTCAAGCAGTCGGTCGTTGGACGGACTACTAAGTGCTACCAGGTGTAGTGGGTCTAACTTGACTCACTACTTTAGCTTACACGTTGCGCAACGTGTATGAGGAAGCGTAAGTCCTGAGTAATTACTTAGGTTAATTATATTTGAATACACAAATATAAGTTAACTTAGACAAGACTCCAAGTAACTAGTTTAAGGTAAAATGAGAACTGTATTGCTTGTAAATTGATCTTCCTCTAAAATCTGCTAAAAACTGTTTATCATCTATGAATGGGTTGACAGCGGCTGGCTGTCAGAGCCCCGCTAATATGCATTACTCTGATTGGTAGAAAGATGATGCTTTCTACCAATAGGATCTTTGGGTATGTGTGGACCACTCACTGTGGTGGTCCACTTCAATGTTTCCATTGGTGTGTCTTACACCAATGTGAGGAAGTATCCAAAACGTTTAACAGATAACCTATCTGTTAAATTCACAAGTGGCTTGCAGCCACTTGTACGTGTAACCCCGTTACAGGCAAACCACAGTAGATGAGATGCCCCATGAGACATGCGAGCCGCAGTACCGTGATTTCGTTAAAGGGAGAAATTTGCCACCTTATACAATTGAATGTCTTAGATTTGTATTGTATAGTTAATATAGGTGGTTCGCGAAAGGGCTAATGACGGCTCTCGGCTTTGTGATCGACTTCAAGAAAGGCGTTGCCGATTGGGATAGAAGTGAACTAGTAGTCCACACTACTGACACGACGCTCGATCAATCAATCAGCCCTTATGAAGAACTAACTCTCGATGGGGCCTTGGAGCATTTCACAAGCGAAGCTATGAGTGTCACCCGTCTGGAGCTACTGCCGTATTACTTGGAGGCAGCTCTGCAGCACTGTTTCCAGACATACTTGAATAATACGTCGACGTGCACAGTGAATGTCTTTGGCATATTCGCCTGAACGACAACGTACTCCTATTGCGAACTGACTACACCCCAAAGCACGCAAGGTCATACAGCGTGCCCTGCAGCCGAGAAGATGTTGCCCGCCGCGAGATCCAGCGGCCACTCAAGCTTGTTATGATCGAACAAATCTACGGCTCGGGGGCTTCTGTACCAGCGTCCTTTCTGGCGAAACCTGACGAATCTCTTTGGTTGTTAGTCGACTTCTGCCATTTGAACAAGTTCCCGCGCTGATCTCCCTACTACGTGCCGACAATCCGCGAGATACTGTTCGGGGTGGGGAACGACAAGTGGAAGTATCACTTTGGATGCCAACATGGGTTCCTTTACTAGGCACCTTGCGAGACAGAGCCGTCCTCCCACGGCATTTTGTCAGCTATTTGGAAAATTCCAGCTCAAGCGACATTTCGACTTCCCCGGACGAATGTCAAGCATACATGAATCGTTTACCAGGACGATATTCTCATTTTTTCTAAGAATGCGAAAGTTCATTTGGAGGATTTACGTATCCTCTTTGGTAATAAAATGTGACTCTAAGCGCAAGGAAGTGCCACAGCCTTCGCGATTAAGTGGATCACATGGTCAGTTGATGGACACGATCTGGTGGTCGGGAATACAAGTAGAGGTGCCAAAGTACGTCAAACCCTGTGTGTAATGCAAGAAAGCGAAGGTTAACTGTGGAAAGCAGTAGTACAGGCATCTTCCTCCAACCCCCGCCTCAAACACGGATCGCCTATTTGATGTTGTTCACGTGGATTTGTTCAGGCCGTTTGCTAGGGACTTCTATTGCCTAATTGTTACCGACCAGCAATTGCGTTGGTTTGAAATAATTAAGCCGCGTGGTAAAACCTCAAGCGCAACAGTGATTAGCTTCGAACGCGTGTGGTTGCGTCGCCATCCTCACCCAAAATTAGTCGCCAATGCCTAAGGACCCGAATTCACCGGTGACGAGTTCCAGCTGCTATTGGCCTCAATGGTGGTTAAGGACATGACCAGCAGGCGGTAGCTATATGTGAGCGTGTGCACTTGGAAATTTTGAACACCCTCCGTGTACGTTCCGATTTGAATGACCAGCTCGAAATCACGCTCGACTGCGCCTACGCAATTCTATCTGGTTATCACTATGTATTTCGAGCCTCCCCAGCTCAATTAATGTTGGTTGAAGACATGGTCACGCGGGAGTTGCATTTCGCCAACTGGTATTTCCTGTCGAAGCAACGGTTCATGGCGATTCTGCAAGAGAGTGACCGTGAAAATATGAGGCGACTTCAACTCTGTCGGGGTGGCGATCACATCATAGTCGGGGTTCCTGCACGAGAGCGAAAGGATACTGACCCGGTCGCGAAAGTACCCTTCGTTGTAAGGTCCTGGTCTAACTAACATTGTGCTTATATTCTAAGTAGGCGTTGCAGCACGCTACGTTCTGGTCGAATAGACGCGTTCCGGAATTCGTTCAGCGATTCGGAGCTGGTCAGAACGAGTTCTGAGGGTGTATAAGTCGTTGGATGAATGGTGAAGTGCTAGCAGCCAGCATGGGGGTTTTCGTATTCTTGCTTCTGTGTCGTTCCCAACCCACGCCAGCATCGCCAGCTGCTACACAACTTCTGGTCTGTGACAACTCGATTTTGTAGGCGTCGTGCAGCTAACTGTACTACTGTCGCTGCTAGCACCAAACCCACTCGTGCGACCGGAATAGACCCCTCGTACACAACTCCCTACTCCCGATACTCATGTGCCGGGAAAACGCGCTGTTAAGCGGGTTGAGGTACGAACGCCAGACGACTGGTGTGGTGGAAACGCGATACTGACAATGTCTAGACTACGATGGATAGGGAGAAGTGGTGTGGTTTTGGTATCCGTGCACTACATGGTAGAGATGAGGTGGGTACAGACAGCAAGCTCGTTCTGAGTCAGAAGGTCCCGCGAAGCCGTTCTGGGAACGCCATACATAACGTGTCCAGAACCAAAACTCGTTTTGAGTGCAGTATGCAATTTTATCCGATGAAAATGCAAGTACGTTCGGAACGCATTCAGACCAGGGCCTAAAGCAAGTCTACGAAATTGGAAATACGCTCCTCGACACTGAGTCGAGCGAGTACCGAGTCAACTTCAAGTGTGATTCCCGTTTTGATTTAACATCAGTGACATCCTGGCATAATGAAAAAAAAACAAGTCACTTACTTCCTAACATTGGTGTAAGACACCGATGGATATTATTGGACCACCACAGTGTAGCGGTCCATCACATACCAAAGATTCTATTGGTAGAAAGCAGCATCTTTCTACCAATCAGAGACATGCATATTAGCGGGGCTCTGACAGCCAGCCGCTGTCAACCCTTTCATATATGATAAACAGTTTTAGCAGATTTTAGAGGAAGATCAATTTCCAAACAATACCGTTCTCATTTTGCTCCAACCAGTTGAGTCTTTGTCAAGCTATCCCATATTTGTGTGTTCTCAAATATACTAACCTAAGTGGTCGTTTTCGCTCGCACTACGCCTTCGTTACGCTGCGCAACGTGTGTTATGGCGTCGGTTAGACCTCACCGCTGAATCGATAAAGAACAAACCAACGACCGACTGGAGCCGACGGGGAAGCTCGTACGCGGTAAAAAATGAACAACTAGCCGAACCGAGATGAAGACGGGAGGTACCATGGAGGAAGTTTCAACGATGCCCGGCAAACGAAGAAATGACTGCCCTGACCAGTTCCGAATCGAGTGAGAAGCCTTCGTCGACTGCGTCGCTGCCGCCGAGTAGCGCGCCAATATTATCGCTGCGCGAAGAATGGAGCAATGAGCGGTGCTGTCGGTAGTCGAGCGCGAGCCGTTTCAGTGAATGGCGTCAGTCGGCGGATGATACCGCCGGG
This sequence comes from Phytophthora cinnamomi, assembly GCF_018691715.1. NCBI lineage: Eukaryota > Oomycota > Peronosporomycetes > Peronosporales > Peronosporaceae > Phytophthora > Phytophthora cinnamomi. The sequence goes on along the minus strand of NW_027150985.1, from coordinate 119,935 downwards.
TTCAGTTAAGTTGAAAGGTCATGCGGAGAGAAGCGTTCGATTTGTCGAACCTTGATGATATAAAGTCATGGCGCTCTGATGCATCAGTCGAGATCTCGCGTCATAGTCGCCGAGTTCCCGCCTTTCGCGATGAGGCGCAGCGAGCGGCGGCGGGATGTTCGACACCACATGCCGAAGCACAGCCAGAAAGTGTTCGTTAAGGTCATCGTTGTTTGGCTTCCGCAGGTTCCAGCCCAGGACCAAGTTAAAGCCCCTGTTCGGTGAAGTTATTGATTGCCCGCGCTTAGCGCAGCCCCAGATTTGGTATCGGGCGACGTGGTTTCAACCGGCCGTTATCGGAAGATCATGGTCGCCGTAGTGTTTGAGGTTTCAGAATCTTCCGGAGAAAGTACTCCGTGTATCGAAGCTGCATCATTTCCGGTTACGTGCAAGAGGAGTTTGCCCGCGGCATTAACCGTGGCATGTGCATTGCGTAAGCATAAAGCCGCAATCAAAGCCTCGCAGGCGGCGAGCAAAGTCGGAGGTTGCATCAATGGAATTTCGAATCGCTGGTAGCCGTCCAGGCAGGGATCAAAGACGCCTGTTGCAACATCCATCCTTTGTCGGCGATGCCGAGCGACGCGACCGTCGAAAACACTCGACCAGAGATGGCCTATTCAGCAACGCATCACGCGCTCTGATGATCGCGTTGTTCCGACATCGGAATGACGTTGTTCCCCAGTGAGACCAGTCATCGGCAAGAAACAGACGAGAGCACAAAGCGACAGCTCACCTCTTAGTAGCCATCGACAGAGAAAGGAGCAAATGCCGGTGTTGGTAGATCAGGCGAACAAATTGTTCTTCGATCATTGAAACCCGCACCAGATTCGACTTTATGAGATGGCTACCTCGAAGTTTTCCTCGGAGTGCATGACTGGCGGCACAGGTTGACGATGAAGCGTCGCAGCAACGCGTTTCTACAACAGGCGTCGGTCGAATACTTTATCGACCGGTCATTTAAAGTCGATGGTAACGGCAGCATACGTCTGCGCAAGCGCCGACCGCGATGAATCGACCGAAGCATCGTGCGCCGTTCGATGATGTAACAAAACGATAGTTTCACGGAGTTCATTATCGGAAGCACAACATGAAAGCGCATCATCAGTGCCTGACGCTCGTTGTCCTGAGGCGCCCGAGGCGCCATGAAACTGTCGTCGGTTCGCGTTTAGCGTAGCTTTCGTTCCGGAACAACCCGTCTACGCGTAAGATTAGTTCCCCTGTTCCGAAAATTTGCCCCAACGAGAATTCACGCCGTACCGTGGTCACGACACCGTCTGATCATTAGGGCTCGATGACGAAGTCGGCGCAGACGTCAATGTCACTGAGCACGCAACAGTTATGGAATACGCAGCCCAACGCGGTCTGACGCATTCGCACGATCAGTTTATGCGATCAGACGTACGCGATGGTTTATGTCGACGAACGCCGCCAGCGATCGACGTCAGTGCATACGTTGCGAGAAGGAAAACCGCAACGTAAGTTATAGTAATACGCCTGCGATATCGCCGCATGAAATTCTCCTCAACAATATCAGTAGCTCTTTGGACTATAGGGCTGAATCGAACTGCGTGGTTTGCCCGGCATCATCAGTATGGAAACGCCGCGCAGTCTGAATCCGTAACCGACGCAACCGTATTATTAAAACTCGTCGTAAGAATAGTGAGATAAGCGCAGACGGACGTTCCATATCACCGAACGTCCTGACGCGCACCGATACCGATCCCAGCATCAGACATGGAACTCGCTGTATCTCCGGACGACGGCGTCGGAGCGACTCTGGCCCCAGACATGAGCCGGAAGCGCCACGCGCCGACCTGCACGACGGACGCATCGAGCATCCGCTCTCTTCGACAGCGAAAGAACTATGAAGGAGAGCGAAGAGCCTATGTTCTTCCATGGGAAATTCACCCGAGAGAAAACTCAGCAGCGAAGACGACGCCGAGACAGCTCGAGAAACGCTGGGACTCGCCGAGGTAGAGTCCATTACGAATTGTTGAGAACGAGCAAAATACGTACTCCCGGAGTTAGGATTCCGTGGAGGCTTCCGTTAGATAGCATTCAAGCGAATGGCGATTGATTTCGTGCCGGCATCTAGTATTAGGTCACGCAGCAGTGGTTAATTGCCACGAGATCAGCGAAAGGCGACCATCTATTCTTTGAAAGTCGTCGCAGCAGGACGTGCGGGAATCAAAACCGCTAATAGTGCCCGATCACCGTGCCATTGGCGGGATGCATAACCATGCCTGTTAACAGTCGAACGACGTGATGGTATCGCGCAGACGTTGATACTCATGAAAGATGTTATCATCGATTTACGAAGACGTTTATACAGTGCTCGATCTGGTACGGATTTGATCAGTCCTACCGTGCGAGAAAGCGATAATCCTCCACGGCAGCGAGAAATCGTCGAAGCGGCATGCTCTGGGAATGTTGGCACGCCATTGAAGAACGCCCGTGACTTTCAACAGGCGTGACGCACTATTGCGCCGGTATGACCGCGAGTTACCGATGATGTTCATCCAATAAGCCGGGGCCGGACGAAATATCGACGAGAATGCACAGGCGTATCTCCGGAAAGTTACTTTGATTAGCGCGAAAGCTAAGTTTGTTTTACCCGAAGAAGTCGGAGCCGCCAGCGAGAGATCCGGCGTCTCGAAGAATCGGTGGACCCGAAAAGGTCAGAGTGATAACGAATGGCCAACCTTCAGTCAAGAACCGGAGGCAGTTCGTCATCGCATTGGGCAAGTACGGAACATGCGGTGAAGATCCGCCCGCCTGTCACACTTTAAGAAAGAAGCCGTGGGGATTGTTCGATTGCGCCAGCAGCATGATGCGGTCATGCTGCCGATATCCAGCAGTGTGGTTTATCAAGATCGTCCCATTCGTCGGTAAGGTGTTCTGTCTACGCGATCGGACGCGCAAGCGATGGTTGACGATCACGAGAGCCGTATCGCACTATGGTCAATCGCGTCAGTGAAAGCCGCCAGCGCAATTATCGGCGGCGTATGAACCCTGCGCATGTACGCTAAAGTTCGAGTGAGAGCAGATCATTTTGGTTCACAACTGACCATTGACCGAGCACCGCAGCAGTCGTCATATTTCGATAAAGAATGGCGAGATGGTCTCATTCTGCGGGAGATATCTGTCGATCACTATTGAATGCGTAATTCGTCGTCGGCGGACATGCAGTTGCTGCAAACAATGCCATTGACGCCATGTGATCGAAAGAAACATCGTCTTCCGTTGGATGATGAATCGCGTACGCGCACGACGCAAAGCGAAGCGCCGGCTGATGGCATAAAGTGCCGATTACAAGTCTCCGGAACAGAACCGGCACCGTTGAAGGTGCAACACGCTTTCGTGTACGACGACCGTTGTTTAACGCAAAGTCGACGATGAACGCGGACCGCATTGTCGTGCCAATGACCTCCAGATCAGGATCACGTGAATACATGATCTCGATGATCGAAAGAAGACTACGTCCTTCACGCGCGACGTTCGCGCCCGTTCGTCGACATGGTACCAAAACACGGCATGCCGTCTCGACATGACTCCGCGTTCCGTAAAGCGCTTCATATTCTGTGGTTTGCCTTTTCATTGCCGACGATCATCTCAGACGGAGACGGTCAAATGCGAATCGCGTCGACAGCCGAAGAAGCTGTCACAGCCCAATACCGGAAGCGAGTGCTTAGCCGATGGCAGAAAGCCGTTATCAATAACTTCAGTACATGCCGACAGCATACACGCCAACGCACGCCATGCGGCATTGCCCGCCGGAGTTTACTCGGAGTGATATTCACTTAAGTGGAGGACGATCGCAATATGCCGCAGAAAACCGCTGACACTTCGCACAGTGTCAGCTGCGTCATGGACAAACACGAGTCTGCGCAGGGCGCACTTCCTCAACAATAGGTTGGCACGATCAGGCAGGCGCAGACACGTCAGATGCCGCCTCGGCGGAGAGCGAGCGAATTGATTTCAGCTCGGATGCAACAGCTATCATCAAAGACAAGTCGGTTTGTCCAATACAGTTTCTGCCGATCGGGCCAGAAGCGAACGCAGAATGTGGGCAGCAACACAAATGAATTTAAAGCTGGTTCATTGTGTCAGTTAAGCCGGCTGAATAGCGTTTCGCCCAGATGCTACCGCGTTGTTCGCGTTATCGGGTCAAAGCCATCGGCGATCGTATCGCCAGATTACCATCCGACGCCGGACGCTGAAGCCATACTCAGCACGAGTTGACCAGCTGTTGAGCCCGGAAGCCTGTTGTGGTCGAAGAAGCGGAGACTTGGCTCCGGTGAGCACCAGCGCGACGCGCTGGTTAAATTGCTGCCGAACCAGCCGATCGGAGGTCAGCATCGCCGTACTAAGCCTGCCAGTCAGCTTCGCGGCGGCGAACTCAGCGCTTCGTAAGATCGACGACGGCCACCCGGTCGCGGAGAGGCGCATACGATCAGCCCGGTCGCTGGGCGATCACCACGATCAGGATGGTCAATCTGCCGGATTGCCGAGCGGATTGCGTTGATCAGTACCGAAAACGCCAGCGGTCCGCATGGAGGTGATTTCTCCCCATCGAGATACATGGGAGCCAGCCTGTTGGAGATGCCCCGGAATGAGGCGCATGAAGCAGCATGGTGCTGAAAGAAACACGCAGCGCCGCGATCAGCGCCCTATTCCTCATGCAGTTACACGGAGTTTCGTGAACGACGTACCGCTAGGTCGCAGCCAAGCGACCGGCAAGTACCTGAAAGCACTGCGCACTGAATGAGCACAGCGGCAACAGTCGTTTTCAGTAAGGTCGCGGAGTTGCTCACACGCTGAGCAATCTTTATGACGCGCTGAAGCACGATCACGGTGAAGTTTTACAAAGCAGCTGTTCCAATTTCGATTGCTTGGCTCGTTATTTCTGCCGCGAGAAGAGGTCTTCTTGTTTTGGAAACCATCGGAGCTCGCGAAAGAGTCCGATGTAGTATCGCGCCTTTGATGCGTTTCCGCATCAAAGTGCTCGGCAGCCACAGCGTCATCTTTGACGCTGCACGTACAGCGGCACCTCATTCGAGGTACCGAGTTCCCATACCGGTCCGCGATCTCGGACGCGGATTTAGATCGCGCGCTGTGGCGCAGCGCGGAGAGCCTGAGCGACATCACGCGCTGCATAGCAGCGCGTGAGTACCTGAGAGCCCCAGCTGAAGCGAATGGGTATCGCTCTCAGTACGCGAACCCTTCGAACTCGAAGCGTCCGATTCGTCCCCTTCACGCGGGCGAACGTTCTTGGCGTGAGGGTCGAGCGATTCGCTCGACACTGGTCTTTAGCTTTGAGGGCGAGTCCTCCTCGCCCTCCATGTCTTCATCGTCGTCGTCGGTCGACGACGTCGCCGTACTTCGCCTTCTGTCGTTCGGTAGTCGTCGATGGAGAGATGACTCCCCATCGACTTTGCGGACTTCGAGGCGCGCTCATCGTTGAATGAGCGCGGATTTCTCCAAACGCGGAGAATTGACGAATGGTCAATTCCGAAGATTGACGTGCGGGGACCCCGCGCGTCTAACCTTAGGATGGTGTAACGGTTACACGTACAAGTGGCTGCAAGCCACTTGTGAATTTAACAGATAGGTTATCTGTTAAACGTTTGGATACTTCCTCACATTGGTGTAAGACACACCGATGGATACATTGAAGTGGACCACCACAGTGAGTGGTCCACACATACCCAAAGATCCTATTGGTAGAAAGCAGCATCTTTCTACCAATCAGAGACATGCATATTAGCGGAGCTCTGATACAGCCGCTGCCAACCCTTTCATAGATGATAAACAGTTTTAGCAGCTTTGAGGAAGATCAATTTACAAACAATACAGTTCTTATTTTACCTTTAAACTAGCTACTTGGAGTCTTGTCTAAGTTAACTTATATTTGTGTACTCAAATATAATTAACCTAAGTAATTACTAAGTACTTACGCTTCCTCATACACGTTGCGCAACGTGTAAGCTAAAGTAGTGAGTCAAGTTAGACCCACTACATTGCCGGTCACATAGTGTGGGAACCGCCATCTTGATATGTTTTGAGCATGATTACATGATGATTACGTCAAGCACCTTTTCTGATTATTTAAAAACATGGTTGATTTGCTGTTGAAGTTTGGAAAAGGGCGAAAAATGCGCCCTCTCATCGCGAAAGCGTTAAGTCACACCCATTTGTCATATCGTCGTGCAAAGAAGACAATGGCTCGTAGTGGGGAATGATGACTGATTTGCGCTTTAGCTGCGGAAAAGTGAAAGCGCACCTGTAGTGGGTCTAACTTGACTCACTACTTTAGCTTACACGTTGCGCAACGTGTATGAGGAAGCGTAAGTACTTAGTAATTACTTAGGTTAATTATATTTGAGTACACAAATATAAGTTAACTTAGACAAGACTCCAAGTAGCTAGTTTAAGGTAAAATGAGAACTGTATTGTTTGTAAATTGATCTTCCTCTAAAAGCTGCTAAAACTGTTTATCATCTATGAAAGGGTTGGCAGCGGCTGGCTGTCAGAGCCCCGCTAATATGCATAAATTCTGATTGGTAGAAAGATGCTGCTTTCTACCAATAGGATCTTTATGTGTGGACCACTCACTGTGGTGGTCCACTTCAATGTATCCATCGGTGTCTTACACCAATGTGAGGAAGTATCCAAAACGTTTAACAGATAACCTATCTGTTAATTCACAAGTGGCTTGCAGCCACTTGTACGTGTAACCCCGTTACACCATCCCCTGTTAGACGCGCGGGTCCCCGCACGTCAATCTCGGAATTGACCATTCGTCAATTCTCCGCGTTTGAGAAGAAATCCGCGCTCATTCAACGATGAGCGCGCCTCAGAAGAAGTCCGCAAAGTCGATGGGGAGTCATCTCTCCATCGACGACTACTTCGAACGCCAGAAGGCGAAGTACGGCGACGTCGTCGACTTCGACGACGACGATGAAGACATGGAAGGCGAGGAGGACTCGCCCTCAAAGCGTAAAGACTCAGTGTCGAGCGAATCGCTCGACCCTCACGCCAAGAACGTTCGCCCGCGTGAAGGGGACGAATCGGACGCTTCGAGTTCGAAGGGTTCGCGTACTGAGAGCGATACCCCACTCGCTTCAGCTGGGGCTCTCAGTACTCCGCGCGCTGCTGCTGCAGCGCGTGATGTTAAAGCTCAGGCTCGCGCGCTGAGCCTGCAGCGCGCGATCCATGGATGCCGTCCGCGTCCGAGATCGCGGACCGGTATGGGAACTCGGTACCCGAATGAGGTGCCGCTGTATGCAGCGCCATCAAAGATGACGCTGTGGTTGCCGAGCTGCACTTTGATGCGGAAACGCATCAAAGGCGCGATTACTACATCGGACTCTTTCATGAGCTCCGATGGTTTCAAAGCAAGAAGACCTCTTCGCAGCAAAGTGCCCGAATGGCAGGCACTTTGTCAAAGCTGGAACGCCTTTGTTGAGAACTTCAACAAGAGGCCGAGTGCTTACCGTGATCGGATTAAGCAGCAGTGATCGCTTCGAGACGTACTCGAAGCGTGGAAAGTTGGAGCAACTCCACGTTGCTGCGGAGGAGGCGAATGTGCCGTGCGCTGTGCCCGAGGGCTTTCAGTGCACGAGGTGCTTTCCAGGCGCGGTCCGCTTGAGCGACCGCGACCTGAACGGGTACACGTCGTTCCGTGTGCCCGAGAGTCTCAAAGAGCTCCGTGCTAAGTTCTTAGCACGTAAGGGTTCGGGCGCTAGCGATGATCGCAGCGCTCGTGTTACTCCGCTGCGCCAGCGCGTACTGCTCTTCGTACGCCCTCACCATTTCCGGAACGTCCTCCAGCAAGACGTTCCGCGGCTCCCATGTATCTCGATGGGGAGGAAATCCTCCATCGAATACGAAAACGAGCCCCTTGAGGGTTCGTTTTCGGGATACTATGGTCAACAATCCGCTCAACAATCCAGCGGGCTGAGCCGCGGGCGTCACGGATCGGCGGTGGCGGGGTGGGAACACGCCCGGGTATGATCAGCCCCGGCTGATCATTATGCGCCTCTCCACGACCGGGTGACCGTCGTGGAGCGTCTGCAGGGCGCTGAGTTCGCCGCCCTGAAACAGGAGCTGGCGAACCAGAAGCCCAAGTCGCGGCGGTCTCGCAGACCGCCTCGAATATCCAGGTCGAGCTGGGGACCCAGATGAAGGGGTTGCTCCAGCGCGTCCGCGCGCTGGAGGAGAGGTTGCTCGTCGCCGAGGCCAAGTCCTCCGCTTCTGCCTCGGCTCCTGCCGAGGCTTCGGGTCAGCCGAGCTAGATGGCTCGTGCTGCAGGTATGGTTTCAGCCGTCCGACGTAAAGGTCGGATGGAGGCGCATGCTAGACGGTATGTCTAGCGTGTATGCGTTGCCGTGCCGTGCCAACACAGTGAACGGCCCGATGAAGCGCGGAGCAAGCTTGCTTGTCCGAAATCCGAAACTGCATGTCTAGGCAGGTTTTGTGTAGCTAACAAAACTAATGAACCAACTTTAAATTCATTTGTGTTGCCTCTGCCCGCATTGTCTGCGTTCAGCTTCTGTTGATCAACAGAAGCTCCTGTTGTGTCTTGGACAAACCGGATTACGGCTTGTCTTTGGTGATGAACTGATTGCATCCGAGCTGAAGTCATTCAGCTCGCTCTCCGCTAGAGGCCCGGCCTCTGCGTGGTTCTTTGCGGTGTCTGCGCCCTGCGCAGACCCGTGGTGGTTGGCCATGTTGTTGGGGAGTTGCGCCCTGCGCAGACTCATGTGGTTTGTCCATTGTTGCAGCTGACACCGTGCAAGTGTCAGCGGTTTTCTGCGGCTGCTGTATTGCAGTCGTAGATCCTCCCCACTTAAAGTGGGAGCCATCACCCGAGTAAACTCGGTAGACGTGGATGCCGCATGGCATTCACGTAGAACGGTGTATGCCCTGTCGAGGCATGCACTGAGTTATTGATGGCAAACTCTGCCATCGGTAAGCACTCGCTCCAGTATTGGAACGAGTGAGCGTAGCTCTTCAACATATCGACGAGCACGCGATTCACGCGCTCGGTTTGACCGTCCGTCTGCGGATGATCCGCAGTCGACATGGAAAGCTTGGCTCCCAAGAAGTGTAAACACTTCTGCCACAGGTGCGCTGTGAAGCGCGGGTCTCTGTCCGACACGATGTCGGACGGCATGCCATGGTGTTTGAACACCATGTCGACGAGCAGACGGGCCGTCTGCTTCGCGGTCACCTCTGTTGGCACCGCAGCAAGATGTACCATCTTGCTGAAACGGTCTACAAAGACCACAACACCGGTGTTCCCTCCGCTATCCGGGGGAAGACCAAAGATGAAGTCCAAAGACATGGACTTCCAACACTCCGACGGAGTCGGTAGTGATTGCAGTGGAGCCTGCGCGAATGGCGCAGGCTTCACGCGTTGGCATACCTCGCAAGCACGGATGTACTTGCGCACCCACTTATACTGGTGGTGCCAGTAGAAGTCGCGCGTGAGAAGGACGTAAGTCTTCACGTCCGAGATGTCCCGCAGTCGGGGCATCATGATACCGTACATGATCCTGAGTCGCAGGTCATGGTCATTTGGCACGCCAACGCGATCCGCGTTGTCGTCGACTGCGTTGTAGAGTAGCAGTCCGTCGTGCACACGAAAGCGGTGTGCACGCGCTCGAAGGTGCTTGGGCAGTTTCTGACGGGACTTGTCAGAAGGCGCTGTGCCATAGGCCAGCAAGAGCTTCGCGTCCGCGTCGTGCGCGTACGCGGCCTTCACATCATCCAACAGAGATGATGTGGGTTTGCTCGATCGCATGGCGTCAATGGCATTGACGTCAACAGCTTCTGCATAGTCCGGCCGACGTGATAACGCGTCGGCCACCACGTTCAATCTTCCGGGTTTGTATTCGACCCGGAAGTTATACTCCGCAAAGAATGAGAGCCATCTCGCCATTCTTTGTGAAATGTGGCGACTTCACTGCGGTGCGCAGTGAAGCATGGTCGGTGTAGACCACAAATGGTCTACTCCCAAGCAAGTACACTCGGAACTTTGCGAGTGCATACTTCATGGCAAGGAGTTCCTTGTCATGCACTGATAGTTGCGCTCAGCTGGCTTCAGCTGACGCGATTGGTAGACGACACGATCACGGCCCTCGTGATCGTGCTGCTAACGCGCATCCGATCGCGAAATCGGATGCGTCACACACTACGTGAAATGGGCGATCTTGGTCAGCCACTGCCAAGATCGGCGCCTCAGTCAAGCCCCGCTTGACTGCATCGAATGCCTTTTGGCAATCGGTTGTCCAATTCCACACAGCTTCTTTCTTAAGAAGTTGTGACAGCGGGCGAATCTTGCCCACATAGTCTTCCACGTACTTGCACAAGTACGTGGCCAAGCCAAGGAACTGCCTCAGTTCCTTGACACTTGAAGTTGTTGGCCATTCATTTATCACTCTGACCTTTTCCGGGTCAGGGCGAACACCATTCTTCCCTACGAGACACCCGAGGACGGGTATCTCGCTCGCCCCGAAGATACACTTCTTCAGGTTCGCGTAGAGCTTATGCTTTCGCATAAGCTCAAGTAGCTTCCGGAGATGCACCCTGTGCATCTCTACGTCGGTCTTTCCGTCCACATCCCGGCTGTGGATGAATACATCATCGAAGTAGCTCGGTGCGAAGTCGCGCACCGAGCGCAACAAGTGCGTCCGCACCTGTTGAAAGTCGCAGGGGCGTTCTTAAGCCCCTGTGGCATTACTAGCCATTCCCAGAGCATGCCGCTTGGCGTGCTCACTGCCGTGAGAGGGATATCGCTCTCACGCATTAGGATTTGATAAAATCCATCTCGCAAGTCGAGAGCACTGTAAACGGTGCTCCCGGCCATCGAATCGATGATAACATCTTTTCGCGGTATCGGCGTCTGCGCCGGTACCGTCGCATCGTTCAGCTTGTTGTAGGCATGAACGATGCGCCATCCGCCCTGTGGCTTTTTGACACAGAACGTCGGAGCACTGTGCGGGGACTTTGATTCCCGCACGTGTCCTGCTTTGCGACGACTTTCAAAGAAGTCGTCGATCGCCTTCACTTGATCTCGTGGCAGTGGCCACTGCCGCGTGACACAATACTTCGTGCCCGGCACGAAATCAATCTCGTGCTGAATGCCTTTATCCTGCGGAAGCTCCGCAGGAATCTCTTCCGGGAGTACGTCTTTGTACTCCCTCAACAATTCGTAATAGGGACTCGACTTCAGCGAGTCCCAACCTTGTTCCTCGAAGCGCTCTCGCTTCGTCTTCGCACTGAGAGTGAAGACACTCTCAGTGGTACTTCCCATGAAGAGCTGCCTCAGCTCTTCGCTCTCGCTCGCCGTTCTTTCGCTGTCCGAAAGAACGCAGACTTGCTCGATGCGTCCATCGTGCAAGTCGCGCGTGAAGCGCTTCCAGCTCATGGCTGGAAGCGAAGTCAACTCCGACGCCGTCGTCGGAGGACTAGCGAGTTTCATACCACGATACTGGAATCCAGTATCGGTGCGCGTCAAGACGCTTAGCGTCTTGACATTCGGCGTCACCGCCGCAGTCTGCCCAGCAGACTGCTCTTGTTGCGTCTCGGTCCCGGACCGAGACTTGCGCAGCGTTTTCCGCTTGCGCCGTCTTCTTGTTGTGCGGAGCCCGGCTCCGCACAGTTGTTCTTCTGGTCCAGGCCCGGCCATGGACAATTGTTCGCCGGCGGACCCTGTCCGCGGGCGCGCGGTATCAAGCCCTGCTTGACCGCATTTTCCTTCGTGCAGCCCGGCTGCACGGTAACGTGTCCCTTCGCCGGCAGACCCTGTCTGCGGGCGCGCGATATCAAGCCCGGCTTGATCGCATGGCGCTTCGTCGTGCAGCCCGGCTGCACGACAGCATGCAAATTGCGTCAGTGCGGTACGTTTGCAACCGTCCGCACTGTTTGCAGCGTCAACTCCCGGAGTTGACACGCCTTCGTCACCTCGACGCCATTCATTGGCGGAGCCCCTCCTGACCGAGGGTTCGTCGGCTCCCGGAGCCGACGCGTCGTTGTCGACCTGACCGCTTCGGGTCAGGGACTGTCCCATGCGTACTTGAACGTGGGAGTTGGTTCCCGGAACCAACACATCTTTTTCTTCCGACGTCGGCAGCATTGCCGACGTGGGTCTCACTTGTGCGCGCCCTCGCGCACTTCTTGGGCACTCCGGGACAGCAGCATAAAGCGCTGTCTCGACTGGTGAGCCGCGCGCACCTGCTGGTGCGTGCGCTGCGGTAACAGGGCCATCGCTCTCTGTTCCGCTGTCGCGTCCGAAGCGCACGAGCGTGCGCTTCTTCCAGTCTATTACCGGATCATGCCGTGCAAGCCACGGCATGCCCATTACTACGTCGAACTTATCGTCCAGGTCCAGGACGATAAAGTGTTCTACAAACACTCGTTGTTTGTACGAGAAGCGCACGTTCACGACGCGCTTCTCGGTCTTCACGATGGCACCTGTTGCCAGTCGTACCTCCAGAAGACTTCGAGGTGTATCTACCTCCTCGAAGTCAAGTCTCGACAGGCTTCGTAGTCGAACAAAGTTGTTCGACGCGCCTGAATCTACCAAAGCTCGAAGAGAGTCACTCGCTCTCTTCGAGTAAACCTTCAAGATGACTAGGTTCGGCCTGTCATCTTGTTTCTTGCAGTGAGAGCTGGTCTCACTGGGGGCTGCAGTCCTCAGTGTCGCGTGCCCGATGTCGGCACGCGCGACTGCATTACCAGTAGGGCGCCCCGCGCCTACTGGATGTTCGCGTTTTTTTGTTGGTCCGCGGCGATGCCTAGCATCGCCACGACGGCCACCTCCAGGGGGCATGGGAGCTGTGCACTCCCGTGCAAAGTGACCGATCCTTCCGCAACGGAAGCATCGCACGTTACCTCCCTGCTGCTGGTAACCAGCAGTTGTTACATTCCAGAGGTCCATTGGTTCTGGGCCTCCCGTCCTCGCTACCGGGCGCGGTTGCGGCCTCGGCACGTTCACATGCAGTCTAGCCTGCCGCAGGCTAAACTCCTCTTGCATGGCAAGAGTGATCGCAGCTTCGAGAGTACTTGGGTACTCTCGGAAGAGATAGGTCTTCACAGGCCCATCTCTAAGCCCCTTCATGAACGTGACGACCTTGGTCGCCTCGTCAATCGGGTTAGTCACGATATTTGAGACCAAGTATCGTGCGCGCTGCGCGTAAGCATGAACGTCATGCTTACCCTGCTGAAGGTCGAGGAACGCCGCCCTCGACCGGAACTCGTTTTGCGGGGGCTCAAACGCTTGTCTGAGCTCCTCTTTGAACACTTCGTACGTGCTGAAGCACGTAGGATCGGAGAGTCGGCGTCCATACGCCCAACTCCTTGCGCGTCCGCCAAGGCAGGACATGGCGAACGCGACCTTCGACAGCGGGTCGACGATGCGTCGAGCCGCTATGGCTGTGTCGAGTTCGACAAGCCATCGGAGGAGAGGCTCGCCCTCTCTTCCCACGTAATTGCTTACGCTCAACTTTAATGGTTGAGCACGCGGTGTCGTCCCTGACGACGCCGTCACTGAGGAAGCAGCGTCACGCTGCTCCTTCATGATGAACCCCAGAGCAACACCATGTTGCTCCGTCGGCGATAGCGTACGCAGCATTGTAGCTATCGCCGCTTCTCCAATGACTGTTGACAGTCGTTGGAGGGCCTCCCACTCTGGGTCAGACAGGTGGGGGCAGTCAGCGCGTGCAACATGCGTTGCAGGCGTGTTGGAGCTCTCCATGGGCACCTCCGTGCTCATGTGGTTCTCGGCTCCGCGTTCGTACACCGCGTACGAACGTCAAGCAGTCGGTCGTTGGACGGACTACAAAGTGCTACCAGGTGTAGTGGGTCTAACTTGACTCACTACTTTAGCTTACACGTTGCGCAACGTGTATGAGGAAGCGTAAGTACTTAGTAATTACTTAGGTTAATTATATTTGAGTACACAAATATAAGTTAACTTAGACAAGACTCCAAGTAGCTAGTTTAAGGTAAAATGAGAACTGTATTGTTTGTAAATTGATCTTCCTCTAAAAGCTGCTAAAACTGTTTATCATCTATGAAAGGGTTGGCAGCGGCTGGCTGTCAGAGCCCCGCTAATATGCATGTCTCTGATTGGTAGAAAGATGCTGCTTTCTACCAATAGGATCTTTTGGGTATGTGTGGACCACTCACTGTGGTGGTCCACTTCAATGTATCCATCGGTGTGTCTTACACCAATGTGAGGAAGTATCCAAAACGATTAACAGATAACCTATCTGTTAAATTCACAAGTGGCTTGCAGCCACTTGTACGTGTAACCCCGTTACAGCACCTCCATTACACCCTCACTTTGCGGTGTTTCATCCAAACGTCGTTGCTGACTTCTGCAGCTGATCCCCGTGCGTCCGCAGGGTGTTCATGAAGTCGGTGCTAATGATGCTGCGCGAGTAGCCGCTGTCCAACTGAGTTTGGTACTGTTCCTTGCCGGTCACAAGCTTGATCATCGTTTCGTAGCCAAGAAGTCCGACCCCCTTGTATTAGTACAAAACAATTCCTGCCGCCAAGACCTCGAACCCTCCAGCACCATGAAGACCCGCAGCTCACCCAGCAAGCCCCATCTGCCTCCAAGCCCGGATCGGCCTCGTCCACCACCAAGTCCGCCGTGAGCACCAAGTACAGCTCGGCCCCCGACCCCCAGCGAGTTCAGCCCCTTCCCCCCCCGTTCAGATCGGCCCGGATCCCAGCGAGTCCAGCTTGCCTCCGACCTCGATCAAATCCTTTACCGAGGCCATCGCGTCCCCGAGCTCCACTGAGATCAGCACGGCAGCGTTCAGCCAACTGTCAGCGCCTTCAGCATGCAACACGGCTACCTTCTTTTCGCCATCGCGCTCAGTTGAGGTTCCCACCTACTCTAGCGTCCCTCGCTTCTGCGAGGGGGTCATAAGGAAAATTACTGTGCAAGACGTACGGGATGCAGCGCGATATCGAAGTAGTTTGGCAGTTATATTCCGATGGATCCGATCGCCTAATAGCAATGAAGCGCCAAGGTATTTCACAGGCACAGGTTATATTGACCACACGCACTTTACTTCGAGAGACTTTGAAGCTTTCCTGTTGGAGAAAAGGAAAACGGTGTGGGGACTATAAGGGGGTATTCAAGATTATTATTACCGTCAAGAAATTTCGCTTCCTGCAGCTTACAAGATACGCATGACCACATCATTTTCAGGGTTGAAATGCATAGAGGCTTCAAAGCTCAGTCGGGGTCCCGATGCCCTTGTCATTGTATCGAGAGTATTCTCGGGCTGGACGAACCTCGTGAAACGTATTGCTGAATGAGCAGCAGTAGTAGGCTACGAAACTAGGTTAGACATGAGTGAGCAGCAGGCAGAGAAAATATTTAGGATAGGCACGGACAACTTGCCTCCTCTGCTAGCGTCGACGCACAAGTGCCGAGTATCCGAGCTGTCCTCAGAACTACACCCCGCCTTGTTTGTCAAGCAGATGATGAGCGCTCTCGAAGTGCCCCCTGATTGGATGAAAGTTCATGTATCTCCATCGATAGTATGAGTATCTTCTTTGCCTGAAGGAATTTGTACGTTTTCCTAGATAGTGACTATCTCTAAAACTCCAAATGGGCATTAAGCATAGTCCTGTGTGACGCTGTCTCATTAATTTAATTTATTCCATTACTAATCAGGAGAAGTACGGGAATAACATATGGCGACCCCCAATTTTTTTATTGAGGCCAAGACGTATGGATGATCCTTTTCTGGCACATGTAACTAAATTTGGGGTTTTAGTCCGACTTGATCCGTCCAGAACGGTACAGAAATCGCTCCACTTTTAAGATATAACCACCCTGAGACCCCGCCTGCCTCAAGATGGTGGTCTTCTTGATCTGACCTACAGTGCTGAAAAAAAAGAAGAACTATACGAACGGTTCCTTTTCTAACCTTTTGACCAGTGCAATTCCCTAAACGTACTGATCATTGGCCAATCAGCGTATCTCGACACGCCCGATCGAGTGGTGATCTCCATTTTAAAATCGAAGCATCATTGACGGAGCTGTTAAAATTTACGCCATAGAGGGGTGGAAGCAATCCTCCACAAAACGGCAGTAAATATTGCTCTAGTGTCTCCACGTACTTGACGCTGTTTTGCGTACCTGAAAGGATAGCCAGCTTAGACTTACCTCATGATGAAAACGCACCCCACATCATGACTGCCCCACCCCCACCCCCACCTAAGTGTCGTCTGGAATATAGCTGCTCCTCGGTGCGGAGGTTGTGCTAATAGTATTGAAATCCATCCGGACAATCCAGATTGAAATTCTTTTCGTCGCTGAAGACTACAACCTTCCACGTTTCCGTCCATCTAGCCCGAGGATACGCCCACTCCACACGTGCTATCTTGTGGTGGCGTTTCAACGCCGGTGCCTTCTTTCGTTTCTTGTGCTTCTGCGAAAACGTGTCATGTAGGACGTACTAATCGCGCGATACATCCAAAACGCAACGGCAATGTTAAACAACACCTAGAGCCCCATTAAAAACGCAATATACGCCTTCATTCTTATACTTTTTGCCACCCCTGCAAGGCGTTATTTTTGACAGTTCCGTCAATTCTTAGCCGATTTCAAAATGGCGACCACATTCGAGCGGACTTCGCGAGATACATGTACGTCGATTGACCGATTTCTAACCGAATTGGAACATACTACTGTTTAAAATGTTCGAAAATGTGCAGTTCGTGTATTTTTTGCCACCACTCCTTTTTCGCGGGTAAAAACTTTCGTTTTTGATTATGGCGGCCCTGATTTCTAGGTGCCAATCACATCTGCGTCATTCGCCAAGTTCCAGCGAGCGATCCGCACCCCGAGGCGCACGTGAACGACACCCGCACACCCTGCGACCATGGGCATGCACGTGACGACGGAGCAGGTGACGACCCAAGCGGCGGCCAATGTGCTGCTGACCAGCGTGGCCGTGTACTTCCCGGTCTTCATCGTGCTGATCCTACTGTACGAGACGCTGCGGCCGCGCGTGCCACACGTGTACGCGCCTGAGAACCACGCGGACTTCCCCGAGTCCAAGCAGCGCAAATTCCTGGGCTGGGTGCCCTTCCTGTGGCGCATCGACGAGGCCGAGGTGGCCGAGAAGTGCGGCCTCGACGCCTGGGTGCTGCTGCGCTTCATGAAGATGGGCCGCAAGGTGGCGCTCCTGTGCGTCACGTGCTCGCTGGCGCTCTTCCCCATGTACTTCTTCACGGCGGCCGTGTTCGAGGCCCAGGAGCAGGAGAAGCAGCGCCACCACTTGAGTCAGCTGCTGCCTGGCGCAGCGGGAGGGGGCAACGCCTCCGCTGTCACCTCCATGGTGATGATCATGCTGGACGAGCAGATTGATGCCGGCAACGGCACAGCCAACGTCCTGTCCTCGGACGGGAAGGTGAAACTGGACGTCGTGGACAGACTCACGATCGCCAACGTGGGCAAGGACGACTGGAGACTGTACTTCACCGTGCTGGTCGCCTACGCTATCAGCGTGTACGTCATGCGGCTGTTGCTCAACGAGTACACGGTCTACCGAAAGCGCCGCCACGAGTTCCTCATGCGTAAACACCCGCAGCAGTACAGTGTTGTCATCTCAGACCTGCCACAGGCACAGCGTCGCCCACAGACGCTGCAGGCGTATCTGGACTTCCTGTTTCCTGACTCGGTCCACTCGGTTTACATTGGCGTCGAGTGTGCCGAACTGGAAGGACTGTTGGACAAGCGCCAGGAGCTCGTGTATCACCTGTACGCTGCGAACGTCAAGCTGACGGAAGCGAAAGCCAAGGCTGGCGACCACGACGTCATCAAGCGACCGAAGGAATTGATCGGCCGCAGATTCTTCGGTCTCTGTGGCGGCGGTAAGGAAGTGGATGCCGTCGATCACTACACCGAGGAGTTGCAAAAGCTCGAGGCCGAGATTGTTCGGGTCCGGGACGAGATTCTGCAGCGTCAGTCGGCAGAAAAAGCCCAGGAAGTCACCAGCCAAAAGCAGTACGGCTCGACGAGTGCTGCTCCTCGTGGATTCTCAGCCCTAGGCGACTTAGCGGAAAAATTGCGCAGAACGAAGAGCTCGATGGATGACCGGCGGTGGGGCGAAGAGACCCTGCCGCTGCTGCACGTTAGTGTTCCTGTACCGAAGCGCCCGAATGTGATGCGCAGCTGCGCTTTCGTGAGTTTTCGTAGTATTCGGTCGGCTCAAGCTGCGCAACAATTGCTTCAGGTGGAGAATCCGCGCCGGATGGTTGTGCTTCCTGCTCCCAACATCCGTGATGTGCAGTGGAAAAACTTTGGTCTCCCTCACAAGCTCAAAGCGAAGTGGAAACTCATCTCGATGGGTGTTTCTCTCTTGATTGGGTGCTTCTGGACCGTGCCAACAGCTTTCGTCGCTTCCATGGCGAGTGTCGACGAGTTGCGGCACCTGTTTCCGTGGCTTGGTGGTTTCTTGGAGAAAAATCCGTGGCTTCTCATTGCGCTGCAGCAGACAGCACCACTGGTGTATTCAGCGATGAATGGACTGGCAAACGTGATTTTCAAACTGTTATCGACGCAGGAGGGCCATCTGTCGATTTCGGAGGTGGAGGCCAGCCGCTTCACTAAGCTGTGTTTTTTCCAAGCCTTTCAAATGTTTTTCGTGTCAGCTCTTGCGGGATCCATCATCACCGAGTTCATGGTTTTCCTGGACCAACCGCGAATGCTTTTCTTTTTTCTCGGGAACACTATCGCAAACCAATCGATGATGTTCATCACCTTCATCATCACGCAATTCTGTGTAGATATGTCGGTGTTTTTGCTGCGAGTATCGCCTGTTGCGATCTCAGCTGCGTATCACCTTTTTGCCCCGATGCATGCAAAGCTCCCACAACCTCGAGACTGGATGGGTCTTTGCCCCGTGAATTACCAGACGGATCTTGACGCCCCGATGAATTTGGCTCAGCAATATCTCGTCTTCTTGTTTGTCGTAGTGTTTGCTCCCATCGCGCCACTGGTGGGCTACTTCGGAGCGATGTTCTTTGCGGTGTCGGAGCTCTCGTACAAGCGCTGCTTCTTTTTCGTTAACAGCACGCGCTGGGCAACGACCAACTCCATGGGCGTATTTTGGCCTCCGTTGTATTCATTCGTCATCGGCGCGCTCATCATTGCCCAGTGTACACTTATCGGCCTGCTGTCGTTAAAGTCGGCTGGGTACGGACCGATCGTACTCACGACGATGCTACCTTTCATTACGCTAGTCTTTCACTGGTATGCTGTCGATCTATCCCATCTCAAGCGAGCCGCTGAAAACCTACCGCTGGACCAGTGCTGCGACGTCGATGAAGAGCGTAAGGATGATTCGTATGATTTTTTGGATGGGGTTTATCAGCAGCCAGCGATGATTGAGGCATTCAGACCAGCTTCGATCTTAGGGCGCGACCCGGAGAGTGGTGCTGGTGCTGCTATTGATGCGACAAACGTGCAACTTGAGCCTCCCTCAGCCCCTGTGGAACCTCTCAACAAACCAGCGAAACCTATTAGCCAACAAACTCGCTTGGCGGAGCTGAACAAGGATAAGAAGGATGAAATCAAGAAGTCGGAATGAGCGATGGAGATGCTGTTGAAAGTAGGAGTAATTGATCGAAATGACCATTTGGATGAGGCGACAAATCCAATTATTCCCTTCAGCGTACAAGTACAGATTTAATTCGGGATGTGTCTTCTCTAGTTGCTAGTGCCAAAAACGGGAGAAACGGATACGATGCTATAGCTCCGACTAAGTCAATTTCATTTTCCTGATGACGTTTGTGTTTTTTGTTTTCAATTCGCCTTTATCGCTTGCTTACATACCCGATTTCTGACGGCACTGGGCATTATGCCGGACATGCGCTTCCTATTTGTCGACTTTGACGATCTGCACTCGTCAGTGCGTGAGCATCATGACTTCAACCTGCTGTATTCGGCGCCAGTTGCCCGATCGCATCTCCCCTTAATGCTCTCAAGCGGACAAATCTACTTTCCGGCCAAGACACGGTGGTGGCAGGTCAACGTGGAATTCTCCGCGAGGGGAATGCGGGAACTACTTATTATTGAGTAACTTTTGTTGACTTTTGAGGAAAGCCTTTCCAACTCTTACTTCTGACAAAACTGCTAACTTATAGCAGTTCCACCGGTAGAGTGAAACGTGGACTAAAAGCTATTTACCCCCTCAGAATACAACAACACCCTGGCACTGGTCTGAGAAAAGTGGATTATATATGCCAACGGGGTAACAATTAGGTCAAAAATGGCAGAGGGATCCCCTTGCAGCGTAGAAAAAGGATAGCCAATGAGGGCTCAGAGGAACGTCGTGAACACCGAGATGGAACAGTCGACAATTTTGTAATGCAAAGCCGATATGATGCCCTTGGCCTTCTTAAATGCTCTGTTATCAATAGGGTGCATGCACACGCTGAGCACGTTTCAGTTAGTATCCTCTGGACACCAATTGCCCTCAAGATATGGCGTACTACTGAAGAGTTCGCATGCATAGAGTTTGTTTTGTTCTTCGCTTCTCCCCTCGTTTTACAGCACCTGGTGCGAAATCAGGGAGATCATATTTACAACCACTCATTGTCGCACATGAAAATCTGAAATTTTTGCCCCACTTTGAACTCTACAGGTGGAACTGCTCGTAAGAATTGCTGAAGGATGAGGAATTGTGCCAGCGTATTGGTACACAATACATTTGAGGAGATACTAAGGCGTAACCTGGCTGTTCCGCGCCACGAAAAAGTAGAAGTGAATAGATTGAGTGTTAGCTGTGCCCGGGGGCCTACTGTGATCCAAAACGGATGCCTCTTGCTAATAGTTGTAGTTTCGCAACCGCTGCAACCCACACGGCGCCTCCAGCAGTGCCTTAGGCGGTTGCAGCTACACGTCGCGTGTAACAGAAGTCGAAGTTGGCAACTGCGAGGGCAAACCGAGGAAAAAAAAATGGACCTTGGGGTAGGCAAACTGGGGCGGTCGATGGGGAAACCCTGAAAGCGTATTTTGCTGCAAATTGGCACGTGTAGATATGATATATGCGACGCATCAGTATAGATGCAGTGGATAGTCTTCGATCTGCTTACTTGCCTAGGTTTCGCAATGTTTACGTGGATCGAATGATTTGACTGCATCGGCTGGGTTATCGAACCAAGCGGATGCACACTACAGCTCTCCAAGACCACTTGTGGATAGGTATGAGCGCTTGGGTTCATGGATCTGGACGATATCTCTCATACGCTACTCAGAAGCACGTCGCTCTACCGACAAGTTCCGCAGATTTTTTCTCCCCCAGAGTTGCGATTTCCGCAAACTGACGTCTCGAGTCTGCGGAAGTGATCCTTCAAAGGTGAAGCGCCAAATGATGGCGCATCATAGTTCACACACCCTCCTGCGGGGCAAGTCTTGATGAGTCTTCAATGGATGACAATGAAACTGTGGAACCAAATGCGCTGGAGATTAATATGACATTCCTCACCCAAATGACTTCGGCAGACACTGACAGCCCTATGACACTCATTCTAGTGATGAGTGAGACTTGTTGAGACAGTATTGGAAAGGCTTCATACACTGGTATTATCGAGGTTTTGATAACAAACCAATGGTAAGTTGGTTGCATGCCTGGATTGATTCATTGAGCGGTGGTTTCTTGGAGCCATTGAAGAAGTACCCAGAAAGCTTGACATTTGAACCATTGGAAGAGGTATTGTGTGACTTGTATTTTGCAGGCACCATGACCGGAAAAGTTGTGCAACGTCAGTTCATACACACCGGATCGGCAACGAAATACGGTGACGCCTATTGCAACAATTCAAGCGATTGGCGCAGAACTGTCGTGTCTTCAGAAATATAATAAGAATCTTTGTCAAGCACTCTCTGATCTTCGTGATGTGACTACCTCCCAGACTGCAAGCCAACTCGTTGAGATTGGACAGCGACTTAACACCTCTAATCCGATCGGAATTCCGGATTCTCCGTTATGTTTAACATATGAATTAACGTATACCGGAAAATCAGTACAATATATCATGATTCGAGCCCTTTCGCATGACACGTGGTCAAAACGAGTCCACTGATTGGCTAGACTAGGGTGATGTGCAGAACAAGAACGGCGCAAACACTCTACATTGCAATCTCCCAGCAAAACCGCTATTCCCAACAGCAACGACGGGACAACCAAGGTCTGCCGAAAACGACAATCTCTCTGCAAATCAACTCTCAACTCAATTCTCACTTTAGTTATCCTCCTCCGCCTCCTCCGCTACCTCTGGCCTACGCTTCTTGACGAACCGGATCTTGTGCTGCAAGTGCGGCGGGATGGAAGTCCCATTCCTCCAGCTCTGATGCCACACTTGGTCGCACGTGAGAGCGCCGCCGTGCTCCAACCGACGCGGGTTGTTGCAAAGCATTACCCTTCCTTTCTTCTCGCGTGAGCATGTTGCGCAGAAGAAACTTGTCTCGTAGCTCCGCACGCCAGCACCAGCATACACGGAGCAGACTTTACACAGCCACTGGCGCCGCTTGCTCCCATTCATCTCGACAGTCTTCTCTAGCATGTGTGGAAGGCGTGGTAGTGGCTCCGTTACGAGATCCTCCAAGTCGCCTCTACCAACAAAGCCTCCATTGGTTTGGTTGAGTAGGTCGATGTGGAGGCGCCTCATGAACGCTGCATATGTGGAAACCGACTTGCCACGTCGTTGCATCGCGATTTTGTGCACGATGAACGCATTCACCATGGCTAGATCGACCAAGCCGAGAAAAATTTTCTTGGAATACTTTCTCATCCGAATTGCACGCTGGATGGAGTATCGTTGTAGTCGTATTTGATCATGAACATCTACGCCTCCCATAGCTTCCTGGTATTCACGCACCCGCCTAGGGCAGGGAACTGTTGAGACTGAGCCATCGCGCTCCTGCCGAGTGACTTCAGTTAGCTGGGTTGAGCAGCCAGTGCCGAGGAACCGCACGGGCTTGTTGTCCATCCAGGCCAGAGCCACAATCTCAGGATGATCTCGCCAGACACCAATACGATACGTTCCGCGAGGCATCCTCTTGGGTCGCTTCTTCTGCGTGAAATCAATGGCCTTTCACCAGCCTCTGCGATCTTTTCGCATGGTCCCAACATGGCAATGCCCCATACTGAGTAGCTTGTGTGACAACGGGATGGAAGTGTAGAAGTTGTCTGTGCAGATCAGACGCTGAGCAGGCTGACCTCGGAGCACGTGAAGAAGATTCGTGACCACAGCACGTTGTGCAACAGGGATCCTCGTTGATGTTCGCCTTCCCGCAGTAGATTTCAAGCCTAACCGAACAACGAACGCAACACGTTCAGCATCCTCCTGAATAAACTGCGGAACAAACCGAAGGTATAACGGATGATCCGTTTAAAACAATTCCGTACCTGGCGCAATACGCGGTCTCGGCGCAGCACGTCAAGTAGAACTTCGTACCCCATTTGTTAGGCTTCATCGGGATGAACTGGCGCATCGGGTTACGGCGGTGCCGCATTGGAACCATCCCTTCATCGAACGAGATGCGAGCCCCCATTCGATACCCGCGGAAGAACGTTTTCTGAAGTGCTTGGATAACAGGTCTGATCTTGAAAGCTCGGTCACCACTATCGGCGTGCTTGGCATTTGTCGTTGAAGTGGAGGTAACGCGCGACATCGTGAAAGCGGTCGCGGCTGATGAATTGCCCGAACGTCCCGCGTGACAGAGCTCCTTCAATCTTGGTTATCCAGTGGCGACTTATACTCTCACGTCGAGGCTCCAGTGATCGTGCAATCAGAAGACCTATGAATCGTACGAGTTCGTGAGGCTGTATCGGGTTCTTGCGCTTCAACTTTGTCCTGTACTCTTCAACAGAGAGCACAATGGTGGAAGGGGTCGTCTCACGTCTTGCACGAGCTCGTGCTCGCATTCCCTGCGCAACCTCGTCGATGCTGTCGGTGCGGTATCTGTTCGTATCCTTGGCAATCATCCGCCAAAGCTCCTTGGGCAGGAAAAAGTAGAAGATTGCTAGCGGGCTCTCTGCATACGCAAGCGCAGCTCTCGTAGGCCCCGACGGACCCTCATACAGGGGCATGGGATAGAGAAGAACTTGGCCGGCGTGTTGCTCGTCGAAGGTATCCCATCCACCAGCCTGCAGCTGATTTAACTCCTCATCAGTCAGCTCGAACTCCACTGGAAGTTCATCGACGTCAAGACCTTCGCCTTCTTCGGACTCATCATCACTTCGGCTCTCTCGCGGAGCTGAAGCACCATCGTCGTATGTATCACTTTCGTCCTCATCGAGTAGGATGGATTCTTCGTCGCCTTCTGCGTCAGAGTTGAGTTCGAGCAGCCAATCAGCATCATCTGTATTGAGATCGTCCGGTTCGGTGGATGTAAAGAGTTGGTCGCGCTTCAATGCGTCCAAGAAGTCATCCGAGTCGAAGTCGTCCAGTGACACAGCCGTCATGGACAGACGAGCACCAACTTGGTTGACACCCTCCTCTGTAACAGCATCTTCCGTCGAAGCCGCCGAATTATCCGTAACGGCGAGTTCAGTCGCAGACGTGACGTCCACTGGATCCTCCGTAACAGCGTGATGCGGAGAATCCACAACGGCTTCAGTCGCCTCCGGAAGTTGTAATGCCACTCCTTCCTGAAGACAAGGCGTCGACTCCGTGATGGTTTCAGCTGGAAGATCCGTAACAGCTCCACCAGTTAGCAAGACTTTATCAGAAACGTTTAGGCACAAAACCTACCGCTTTTGCGCCTTTTCGAAGCTGTCCGTTTTGTCGCTGCCCGTCGTTTTCCCGTCGAAGCACCCCGTTGGACCGGCACCTGGACGGCAGATTCACTCGTTGCGGCTCTAGCTTCAGGTACTGTCAGCGGCAACGTGCCTTACGTGCTGGAAACAAACTCCAGCTACCCTTGACGCCGGCAGTAGCGCGTCAAGCTGTCCTCACCTACATGTTGAACGACACTCACGTTAGCCTGAAGCATGCATGTATCGGTCCGTCGCCCACGTACCAACGAAAAAGTCGATGCCTTCAGTTCCTTTCAGGTTCCCATTGGGCGACACGTATCTCTGGGCGTTACTGAGGCGTGTCGATCTGCGGTACGTCCAGCCCGTCTTGGCCAGCTCGCGCCATATCTGCTGGATGGACTTCTCGAACGCGAGCACAACAGTCATCAATGATTGTCTCTCGTTCGGCGCTGATTTCGAAATGAAAGGCTGGCAGAGGCCACTCGTCTCTCTGGATATTTATATCTGTTATCCTAACCCCTTCAAGCAAATCTCATGTCTCATCAGACACAGACACTACAACCGGCCTGCTTAAATTTGTCTCATACAAACTTCTATATGCGGATTTTAGCTGCGTCAAAACCTGCTGCGGACATCGCTGAATTGTTTCACCTCCATAAATGCCGGATTGGAAGGGTTAACCAATAAGAAGAAGAATTTACTCGACAACAATGTGAACGGCAAGACACATTCTCCACGCAAAACAAATAACTACAATTAAGCAAGCACGCAAAGCCCGACAACACCACCGGCTGGTGCTCTTACAGCGGGAGAAAATATTGACATGTCCAATTTCCCACTGCTTGTACAAATTTATCTGTCATCACGGCTTGCTGCGGGAAGATATTCTCCAAAGATGCCGTGGGCAGATTGCAGGTGTGCTCATGGTATCGTCAAGTGCAGGATTTGGTCACGCATCCTAACTGAGATACAGCGAGTCTCGTAGACCAATACAGAACGAAGCTGAACACGCTGGAGTTGGTATTGATCGTACTAAGTATGAATCACACCGCTCTTCCAAAGAAGCTTGAAAGTAGAACATGGAATTTTACTGTGAAGCTGCACATATTTATTATCTTGTTTTTACTATCATCCAGCGAATCAGCGCAACAACCGTAGGCCAGCATCCTCATCGCGACAGAGCAATTTTGCAGAGGAGATAAGCCTTTCATCCCCAACGCATCCACTCTGTGCTGAAGCCGAGGATCCCATGCAACGACCGCGTTCACGATGCGAGTAAACAGAGTTCGTCGCATGCGATACCGACGACGAAAGTATTTTTCGGGATAGTGCGGCATCTCCGCAAAATAGTTTCTCCACAATCTGTTGTTAGCATCGTCAAATCTCGATCGATATTTGCAGCTTTGCCAGGTACCGACCCCCTCGTTTTTGCGTGATCGGGGAGCTTTGATGATCAAGGAGCAGGTTCATGAAAGCCTGTGTGTAACGGGGTTACACACACAAGTGACAACTTGTGCATGACAATTGTCACAAGTGACAACTGTCACTTGTGCATGACAATTGTCGCTTATAGTTTAAAAGATAAATATCTGTTAAAAAGTTTTCGATACTTCCTCACATTGGTGTAAGGCACACCAATGGATACATTGAAGTGGGCCACCACAATGAGTGGTCCACACCTACCCAAAGATCCTATTGGTAGAAAGCAGCATCTTTCTACCAATTAGAGACGTGCATATTGGCGGGGCCCTGACAGCCAGCCGCTGTCAACCTTTTATAGATGATAAACAGTTTTAGCAGTTTTAGGAGGAAGATCAACTTACAAACAATATAGTTCTCATTTTGCCTAACCAATTAATTCAAATTATTAATAAACTCCTACGCTTCCTCATACACGTAGCGCGACGTGTAAGCTAAAGTAGTGAGCCAAAGAGGCCCACTACACCTGGTAGCACTTTGTTGGCCGTTCAACGACCGACTACTTGACGTTCGTACGAGGTGTACGAACGCGGAGCCGAGAACCACATGAGCACGGAGGTGCCCATGGAGAGATCCAATACGCCTGCAACACATGTTGCACGCGCGGACTGCCCCCTCCTGTCTGACCCAGAGTGGGTAGCCCTCCAACGACTGTCAACAGTCATTGGAGAAGCGGCGATAGCTACGATGCTGCGTACGCTATCGCCGACAGAGCAACATGGTGTTGCTCTGGGGTTCATCATGATGGAGCAACGTGACGCTGCTTCCTCAGTGACGGCGTCGTCAGGGACGACACCGCGTGCTCAACCATTAAAGTTGAGCGTAAGCAATTACGTGGGAAGAGAGGGCGAGCCTCTCCTCCGATGGCTTGTCGAACTCGACACAGCCATAGCGGCTCGACGCATCGTCGACCCGCTGTCGAAGGTCGCGTTCGCCATGTCCTGCCTTGGCGGACGCGCAAGGAGTTGGGCGTATGGACGCCGACTCTCCGATCCTACGTGCTTCAGCACGTACGAAGTGTTCAAAGAGGAGCTCAGACAAGCTTTTGAGCCCCCGCAAAACGAGTTCCGGTCGAGGGCGGCGTTCCTCGACCTTCAGCAGGGTAAGCATGACGTTCATGCTTACGCGCAGCGCGCACGATACTTGGTCTCAAATATCCTGACTAACCCGATTGACGAGGCGACCAAGGTCGTCACGTTCATGAAGGGACTTAGAGATGGGCCCGTGAAGACCTATCTCTTCCGAGAGTACCCGAGTACTCTCGAAGCTGCAATCACCCTTGCCATGCAAGAGGAGTTTAGCCTGCGGCAGGCTAAACTGCATGTGAACGTACCGAGGCCGCAACCGCGCCCGGTAGCGAGGACGGGAGGCCCAGAACCAATGGACCTCTCGAATGTAACAACTGCTGGTTACCAGCAGCAGGGAGGTAACGTGCGATGCTTCCGTTGCGGAAGGATCGGTCACTTTGCACGGGAGTGCACAGCTCCCATGCCCCCTGGAGGTGGCCGTCGTGGCGATGCTAGGCATCGCCGCGGACCAACAAAAAACGTGAACATCCAGTAGGCGCGAGGCGCCCTACTGGTAATGCAGTCACGCATGCCGACATTGGGCACGCGACACTGAGGACTGCAGCCCCCAGTGAGACCAGATCTCGCTGCAAGAAGCAAGATGACAGGCCGAACCTGGTCATCTTGAAGGTAACGTCGAAGAGAGCGAGCGACTCTCTTCGAGCTTTGGTAGATTCGGGCGCGTCGAACAACTTTGTTCGACTGCGGAGTTTACCGAGTCTTGACTTCGAGGAGGTCAAGGTACCTCGAAGTCTTCTGGAAGTTCGATTGGCAACAGGTGCCATCGTGAAGACCGAGAAGCGCGTCGTGAACGTGCGCTTCTCGTACAAGCAACGAGTGTTTGTCGAACACTTTATCGTCCTGGACCTGGACGATAAGTTCGACGTCGTTGTTATGGGCATGCCGTGCAAGCCACGGCATGATCCGGTAATTGACTGGAAGAAGCGCACGCTCGTGCGCTTCGGTCGCAACTGCGAAACAGAGAGCGATGGCCCTGTTGCCGCAGCGCGCGTACCAGCAGGGGCGCACGACTCGCCAGTCGAGACAGCGCTTAATGCTGCTGTCCCGGGGTGCCCAAGGAGTGCGCGAGGGCGCGCACAAGTGAGACCAACGTCGGCAATGCTGCCGACGTCAGAAGAAAAAGATGTACTGGTTCCAGGAACCAATACCCACGTTCAAGCGTGTAAGGGACAGTTCCTGACCTGAAAAGGTCAGGTCGACGACGACGCGTCGACTCCGGGAGCCGACGCACCCTCGGTCATGAGGGGCTCCGCCAATGAATGGCGTCGAGGTGACGAAGGCGTGTCAACTCCGGGAGTTGACGCTGCAAACAGTACGGACGGTTGCAAACGTCCCGTACTGATGCAATTTGTATGCTGTCATGCAGCCGGGCTGCACGACGAAGCGCCATGCTGTCAAGCCGGACTTGATATCGCGCGCCCGCAGACATGGTCTGCCGGCGAAGGAACACGTTACCGTGCAGCCGGGCTGCACGAAGCGCCATGCGGTCAAGCCGAGCTTGATACCGCGCGCCCGCGGACAGGGTCCGCCGGCGAAGAACAGTCCATGGCCGGGCCTGGACCAGAAGAACCACCGTGCGGAGCCGGGCTCCGCACAACAAGAAGACGGCGCATGCGAAGAACGCTGCGCAAGTCTCGGTCCGGGACCGAGACGCTACAAGAACTGTCTGCCGGGCAGACAGAGGCGGTGACGCCGGACGTCGAGACACTGAACGTCTTGACGCGCACCGATACTGGATTCCAGTATCAGGACATGGAACTCGCTAATCCTCCGACGACGGCGTCGGAGTTGACTTCGCTCCCAGACATGAGCTGGAAGCGCTTCACGCGCGACTTGCACGATGGACGCATCCAGCAAGTCTGCGTTCTTTTGGACAGCGAAAGAACGGAGAGCGAGAGCAACGAGCTGAGACAGCTCTTCATGGGAAGTACCACTGAGAGTGAAAACTCTCAGTGCGAAGACGAAGCGAGAGCGCTTCGAGGAACAAGGCTGGGACTCGCCGAGGTAGAGTCCCTATTACGAATTGTTGAGGGAGTACAAATACGTACTCCCGGAAGAGATTCCTGCGGAGCTTCCGCAGGATAAAGGCATTCAGCACGAGATTGATCTCGTGCCGGGCACGAAGTATTGTGTCACGCGGCAGTGGCCACTGCCACGAGATCAAGTGAAGGCGTCGACGACTTCTTTGAAAGTCGTCGCAAAGCAGGACACGTGCGGGAATCAACGTCCCCGCACAGTGCTCCGACGTTCTGTGTCAAGAAGCCACAGGGCGGATGGCGCATCGTTCATGAATTCAATAAGCTGAACGATGCCACGGTACCGGCGCAGACGCCGATACCACAAAAAGATATTATCATCGATTCGATGGCAGGGAGCACAGTTTACAGTGCTCTCGACTTGCGAGACGGATCCTATCAGATCCTAATGCGTGAGAGCGATATCCCTCTCGCGGCGGTGAGCACGCCAAGCGGCATGCTCTGGGAATGGCTAGTAATGCCACAGGGGCTTAAGAACGCCCCTGCGACCGTCAACAGGTACGTGACGCACTTGTTGCGCTCGGTGCGCGATTTCGCACCGAGCTATTTCGATGATGTGTTCATCCACAGGCGAGCTGTGGACGGGATGTTCGACGTAGAGATGCACAGGGTGCACCTCCGGAAGCTACTTGAGCTTATGCGAAAGCATAAGCTCTACGCGAACCTGAAGAATTGTATCTTCGGGGCGAGCGAGATACCCGTCCTCGGGTGTCTCGTAGGGAAAAATGGTGTTCGCCCTGACCCGGAAAAGGTCAGAGTGATCAATGAATGGCCACGCCTTCAAGTGTCAAGGAACTGAGGCAGTTCCTTGGCTTGGCCTCGTACTTGTGCAAGTACGTGGAGGATTACGCGGGCGAGATCCGCCCGCTGTCACAGCTTCTTAAGAAGGAAGCTGTGTGGAATTGGACAGCCGATTGCCAAAACGCATTCGATGCAGTCGAGCGGGGCTTGACTGAGGCGCCGATCTTGGCAGTGGCTGACCAAGATCGTCCATTCTACGTCGTATGTGACGCATCCGACTTCGCGATCGGATGTGCGTTGATGCAGCACGATCACGAGGGACGTGATCGTGTCGTCTATTACCAATCGCGTAAGCTGAAAGCAGCTGAGCGTAATTATCCGGTACATGACAAGGAACTCCTTGCCAGGAAATATGCACTCGCAAAGTTCCGAGTGGATCTACTTGGAAGTAGCCCATTTGTGGTCTACACCGACCATGCATCACTGCGCACCGCAGTGAAGTCGCCACACATATCACAATGAATTGCGAGATGGCTCTCATTCTTTGCAGAATATAACTTCCGGGTCGAATACATACCCGGAAGATTGAATGTGGTGGCCGACGGGTTATCACGTCGGCCGGACTATGCAGAAGCTGCTGACGTCAATGCCATTAACGCCATGCGAACGAGCACACCCACGTCGTCTCTGTCGGACGACGTGAAGGCCGCGTACGCGCACGACGCGGACGCGAAACTCTTGCTGGCCTATGGCACAACACCTTCTGACAAGGCTCGTCAGAAGCTGCCCAGCACCTTCGTGCGCGTGCACACCGATATCGGGTGCACGACGGACGGCTTCTTTGTAATGCAGTCGACGACAACGCGGACCACGTTGACGTGCCAAATGACCATGACCTGCGACTCAGGATCATGTACGAGTATCACGATGCCCCGTCTGCGGGACATCTCGGACGTGAGAAGCCATACGTCCTTCTCACGCGTGACTTCTACTGGCACCACCAGTACAAGTGGGTGCGCAAGTACGTCCGTGCTTGCGAGGTGTGCCAACGCGTAAAGCCTGCGCCATTCGCGCAGGCTCCATTGCAATCACTACCGACTCCGTCGGAGTGTTGGAAGTCCATGTCATTGGACTTCATCTTTGGTCTTCCCCCGGACAGCGGAGTGAATACCGGTGTTGTGGTCTTCGTCGACCGCTTCAGCAAGATGGTACATCTTGCTGCGGTGCCGGCAGAAGTGACCGCGAAGCAGACGGCCCGTCTGTTCGTCGACATGGAGTTCAAACACCACGGCATGCCGACCGACATCGTGTCGGAGAGAGACCCGCGCTTCACAGCGCACCTGTAGCAAGAAGTGTTTACACTTCTTGGGAGCCAACTTTCCATGTCGACTGCGGACCATCCGCAGATAGACGATCAAACCGAGCGCGTGAACCGCGTGCTCGTCAACATTCTGAAGAGCTACGCTCACTCGTTCCAATACTGGAGCGAGTGTTTGTCGATGGCGGAATTCGCCATCAACAACTCGGTGCATGCCTCGACCGGGCATACACCGTTTTATGTGAATGCCATGCGGCATCCCCGTCTGCCAAGTTTACTCGGAGTGATGGCTCCCACTTTAAATGGGGGAGGATCTACGACTGCAACACAGCAGCCGCAGAAAGCCGCTGACACTTGCACAGTGTCAGCTGCAACAACGAACAAAACGCATGAGTCTGCGCAGGGCGCAGATTCCTCAAACAACAAGGACAAAGACCACGGGTCTGCGCAGGGCGCAGACACCGTGAATACCAACGCAGAGGTCGGACCTCTAGCGGAGAGCGAGCTGAATGACTTCAGCTCGGATGCAATCGGTTTCATCACCAAAAGACAAGCCGTGATTTGGTTTGTCCAAGACACAATAGCAACTTCTGTTGATCAACTGAAGCTGAACGCAGACAATGTGGGCAGAGGCAACACAAATGAATTTAAAGTTGGTTCATTAGTTTTGTTAGCTGCACAAAACCTGCCAAGACATGCAGTTTCGGATTTCGGAGCAAGCAAGTTTGCTCCGCGCTTCATCGGGCCATTCACGGTGATGGCACGCCACGGCAACGCTCACACGCTAGATATACTGTCTAGCATGCGGCTCCACCCGACGTTTTATGTCGGATGGCTGAAGCCATACCTCCAGCATGAGCCAAGTGACTCGTCTGACCCGAAGAGACAGACACGGCAGGGGAAACCCTCCTCTCCAGCGCGTAGTCGCGCTGGAGCAGTTAATACAGTCGGGCCTACAGCCCGACCGGCACGTTCAAGGCGGTCTAGGAGACCGCCACAGCCGGAACACGATGGTACAGAGCGGCAACCTCCGCGCTCTGAAGATACTCCACGACCGTCACCTGGTCGTGGAGCGACACGAGATGAAGGTCAACATGGCGTTGGGCGTGTTGCCACCACCTCCGCCACCGCTGCGAGACGCACGTAGAGAAATTCGCTGGATCGTCCAGCGAATTGTTGATCATAAGAAAACAATCCGAGGTCCGGATAGTTTTCGCATTTGCTGGAGAGGGTTTTCTCCCCAACACGACACATGGGAACCACGAAACGTCCTGATGGATGACGTTCCGGACATGGTGAAGGAATACGAAGCCCAACACGCACCACCAGCAAGAAGGTAGTGTGAGCGCTTAGTAATCTACAACGCCTGACGACTCGCGTGCTAGATAATTGGCACGAAGATCATTGAAGCTATCCGGTATACAGATAGTATACCTGTTGAGGTCGCGGTTGCTAATACGCACCGCCACCTGGACGAACAGTGCGCACGGCGCACGGACACCAGCCTCCACCGCAACAGCGTGGAGTTGCTAATACTTGCCTCGCCTCGAGAAAGACTCGAAGTGCTTTGGCGCTTGCTTAACCGGATCACGGTAAGCAACATGTATTCATTAGAGATGTCGACGCACAGACGCGGTCGACATCGAAGAATCGTACACAGGCACTGCGTTGCCTGTCCCCGTGGTAGCGGCGCACCTCTCGCTGCCGCGCATGGTACTCAGCAACAGAGATCTTACCCTCAGTTGCAATGACGGTCTTCAACTTGAACGTGCTCATTGCGGATGAGCACGGATCTCCCCAACACAAACAACTGACAAGCAGTCAATATTAATTGACGTGTTGAGACCGACACGTCTAAGCTTAACGGGGGGATGGTGCAACGGGGTTACACACACAAGTGACAACTGTCACTTGTGCATGTCAACGGTCACAAGTGACAGCTGTCACTTGTGCATGACAATTGTCACTTATGGTTTCAACAGATAAATATCTGTTAAAAAGTTTTCGATACTTCCTCACATTGGTGTAAGTCACACCAATGGATACATTGAAGTGGGCCACCACAATTAGTGGTCCACACCTACCCAAAGATCCTATTGGTAGAAAGCAGCATCTTTCTACCAATTACAGACGTGCATATTGGCAGAGCGCTGACAGCCAGCCGCTGTCAACCCCTTTCATAGATGATAAACAGTTTTAGCAGATTTAGGAGGAAGATCAATTTACAAACAATACAGTTCTCATTTTGCCTAACCAAAGTCACTTGGAGTCTTATCTGATTCAAATTATATTTGTGTATTCAAATATAATTAACTCAAGTAATTACGAAGTACTTACGCTTCCTCATACACGTAGCGCAACGTGTAAGCAAAAGTAGTGAGTCAAGTTAGACCCACTACACCTGACGTCTTTCCCAACTCTCTGCCAGATGGACTTCCGCCATCACGCCCTGTGGATTTCGAACTCTACATGAAGCCTGATGCTATCCCGAGCAATCGTGTACCGTTCCGCCTTTCCAAGGTTGAGCAAGATGCTCTCGACCTCTTCTTTGCTGAAATGCTCAAGAAAGGCTGGATCGAAGCTGTTGACTCTCCGTGCGTGTCCAATATCTTTGGAATTCCTAAGAAGGATCCTGCTACAGGAGATCATTTGTCTCGGGTTGAGTGGTTACGCTCTGGAAATTCAACTTTGCCTATTCGTTGGGTCATCGACTACCGCTACGTGAACTCGCAGTCGATTGTTCCGAAGATTCCACTTCCACGCATCGACGAATTGTTCGATCAGATGCGTGGCTGTGTGATTTTCTCAGTTCTCGATTTGGCTCAAGGATGTCACCAGATGCGTATCGCTCATGCTAGCCGCAAGTATACCGCCTTCAGGACGCATGCCGAAACCTATCAGTGGTGTGTTGTACCTATGGGTTTAGCAGGATACCAGGTGTCTGGTCTCGCCTCATGAGAGTGCTCTTCGCTAAGTGTGACTTCATTGCTGTCTACTTGGACGATATTTGTGTTTTCTCCAAGAATGAACCTGTGGAGCATTTGCGTACACTCTTCGACATTCTGCGGCGTGAGAAGTAGTACTGCCACCTCTCTAAATGTCACTTTGGACAAACTAAAGTGAAATTCCTTGGTCATACGATTTCGGCCTAAGGACTTGCCGTTGACACTCGCAAAACGGACGCGATTGCCAAATGGCCTACACCAGTCAACCAGAAGCAGTTGCAAAGCTTTCTGAGACTCGCAGGTTACTATCGTCGCTTTATTCGTGACTACGCTACACTCGCGTTGCCGCTTGGTCCTCTGGTCAAGAAAGAAGATGTCTGGAGTTGGGGTCCGGAACAAACTCGAGCCATTGAGGAGATGAAGTCGTCTCTACAACAAGCACCTGCTTTTGAAGTTGCCTGACCACGAGAAACGCTCTACCAACGATGCCTCTGGCTATTGTGTTGGTGGCGTTCTCGCTCTAGTGCACACAGGTCACGATCATCCGATCGCGTTCTTCTCGAAGAAGCTGGGACCTCACGAGATCAATTGGCCGACGCATGAAAAAGAACGCCTCACTATCAAGCTGGCGTTGGAGAAATGGCGTCATTACCTGTGTGGTCGTGAATTTGGCATTTTCACGGACATCAGCGCCTGCAAGTGGTTTTTCCACCACCCAAAAGTTTCTCCAAAATTGGCTCGTTTTTTTTAACGTTTTTCGCGCAATTTACCTTCCCACTGCACCAGGTCGAGGGTCACCTGAATGTGGTTGCAGATGCTTTATCGCGTCAACCTCAGGACGGTTCGATGAACGATGCCTCATTTCATCCTTGCACACCACGTTGCCAAGAGCGCGCTGCGAAGACTCTAACGTCTCGCCGGTTTGTCGCTGATTGCAGTAGTATCAACCAACAATTGGTTCACCCACCCTCACGTACTCAATTTCGTGGGGAGGAGGTTATGGAAGCAATTGCTGCTGGACAGTACACAGTCCGAAACTTGTCGCAGACCTATGAACACGTACCGCTGGACACTCAGCGTACGATTGCCGCCATTGAGGACGCTGAAACCACTAATGTGACGCAGCAATATCAAATTCGAGTTGGCTCGGTTGGTCGGATTCAGTTCGTAAAGAATTCCAAGATGGTTATCGCACTTGCCCAGACTATGCTGAACGTTTCAAACATCCTGAAGAACCATTCGTAAAGAAAGATGGTTGGCTGTTCCGCAAGTCGCAGACGATGGTGTGTGTATGTGTTCCCTACACCCGGGACAATCACCTTCGAACTTCCATCATCGAGTGCTTTCATGATTCCAACATTGCCGCTCATGCTGGAGCTCATCGAACATACCTTCGCATCTCGCAATGGTATCATTGGCCAACTCTAGACCAAGATCTTCGAGAATATGTGCAAAGCTGTGAAACCTGTACACGCTGGAAGCACAGTAACGCTCGCAAGAATGATCCCCATTCCGATTCCACAGGAATGCTGGTCTGTCGTTTCCATGGACTTGGTCACAGGGTTACCCGATTCTAATGGTTTTGATGCAATCACGACTGTTGTCAACACGTTATCCAAGCACCCCAAGTATCGTGCGTGCAACCGCACCGATGATGCACAAATTACTACATTCAACTTCTTTGATTGTGTCGTTCGCCATCACGGTTTACCGTCGATTATCATCAGCGATCGAGATTCCAAGTTCGTCTCCAAGTTTTGGTCGTCTATGGCTAAGCTCACGGGAATTCGTCTTCACATGACAACCTCTTATCGTGCTCAAGCTGATGGGCAGACTGATCGTCAGAATCTGATTCTGGAAGACGCTCTACGCTGCATGATATCGTATCACGGACTTGACTGGTCGGAAAATCTAGGAACGATTGAGTATGCTCATGCTACTCTCGTTAGTGCATCTACTGGTTTTTTGCCATTTGAAGTTAATACTGGCCGCAAGGAACGCAACCCATTGAATCCGCTCGACAACCCAAATATCATAAACCAAGTGCAACATGGCATTGCTGAATACGCTAAACTGTTGAAGGAAAAACGCCAAGACATCATCGAAGTCGCCAAGAAACACTTGTTGCAAGTCCAAGAACGTCAAAAGAAGTACTATGACAAGAAGAGATCATCGGCCACGTTCAAGGCTGGAGATTTGGTCATGCTGGATACACGTCGTATCCTGTCGGGACATGTTACCCAGGACATTGAAGGAAAACGTGCTAAGCTCGCTGCTGGCAAAATTGGGACCATTTGAGATCATTAAGATGGTTAACTCGAACGTTGCCAAATCGCAACTTCCACGAAGCTTGAAACGTCTGAATCCGACGTCTAACGAGGATGTTCTGAGTCCCTACATCGAAAACCTGTCTCATTTCAAGACTCGTCATGTTCCCAAGGCTGCTCGACTGAGCTCGACTAATTGTCGATGACGACACTGGTGATACATCACATATCATCGAGAAACGGA
Source organism: Phytophthora cinnamomi (assembly GCF_018691715.1). Taxonomy (NCBI): domain Eukaryota; phylum Oomycota; class Peronosporomycetes; order Peronosporales; family Peronosporaceae; genus Phytophthora; species Phytophthora cinnamomi. Next base: position 82,975 of record NW_027150985.1, on the reverse strand, counting down.
TCCGGAGGCGCCTGTTTAACCGCAAACTAGAATGGCTTGTCAAGTGGCATAGATTACCTGACCATGAACCCACGTGGGAGCGCGATAAGGACATCAAACATGTGTCGCACTGGAAGGTTCTCGTTCACAATTTCAAGAACCGCCAACGAGAAGTCAAGTCCGGGAGGATTTAACAACGCACCAGCGTCATGGCCCTCGGCCAACGCTGAGGCGTCGAGTGCCACTCGTTCTAATTTCAACCACTAGGTCGCCGTACAGGCACACGCCTGGGCACAGGTAATCTACATGTTTGGACGAACATAATTAAAGAGTGCACAACTTCTGCATTCTTTCTTTTCACTTAGAATTACTATACACGGTTCAAGTAAGACCTCGGACCGGTTCATGTGAACCGCAGTCATTGCCTACCTTCAAGATTCAACTTCAAAGACGACGGAGAATCTATTATAGTGAAATGCATATAATTACATAGGGTAACAAGGGAGTACCTCCTCGAGGTAGCCCATAGCCGACAAACGACTAGCCATTTCAATCTCACTTTCCATTTACCAACTTCCGCTCAAGTCACCATAAAGACTCTCAAGCCTCCTCCACCAAGACTTCGCCTCACGACTCTTCGAGATATCCTCCGTGGATCTTCGCTCTAGTCGTCTTCTTCCTCTGCGCCGTTTCGCCAGTCGCTACACTGAATCTGACGAGAGGAACGCATCAAACGCGATTTCCATCTTCACGTTGACGCAGTAGGTTGCCGAGTGAAAATAAGTTCTGTTTGCTATTAATAGGTGAGACAGTAGAGGCTAGCTGGTATTCCCATCCCGCGGGGAAGGCCAAGCAGATCCATGATGATGGAAATATTGGACCAGACATGCAACACATAGTGAACAATGGAAGTGGAATTAAAAAAAAAAGACAGCGACTTGTAGTATAGTATGCGGTACGTTTTTCAACGATAGAAACACGAGGGTCTCAACCGTGTAGATGTGATAATACAAACAGGTAATGAGTGGCAGGATATACTGGGAGTGGCGCATGCTAGCTAGTCTCTCAGAGGGGTCCTCTCTTACTTAGTAAGAAGGATGATCAGCTGTCTGCTGGTCCAGACGGCAAGATTGCGTTGCCATTCAATGGCCACGTCAACATATCCGGATAGTCCACCGACATTACTTTCTAAAAGATCACTCCCACAGCCCAAGTAAGCAGCCATGTGTTTGACCAGCGATTTCTATTGAATATCAAACCTACGACACAAAGGACATTTCCATAAACCTGACAAAGTGGTATCGTTTCGTGTACTCTGTGGTTGCACCCCAGATTAATTCCTGTGGACAAGCGATCTGGATAATAGTGTGAACTACGTCAACGTAGTCAACGCAGTCAGCACAACATTCGATTGCGAGGTCATGGAGCGGTCACGTCAACACTATACAGTAAAACCACATTCGCTCCGAACACGAAGTACATGTATATGTTTTAGACGCCATAACGGACTGAGTTCGCGCTGGAAACCACCTCGACTACGTAATCTGCTGAAGTGATTAGGTAGACGCTGTACGCGTAGCCTTCATAAGGTTGCCTTCTGGATGGATCGCATACTAAGGTAGTATTAACCACCCGAGGTTCCTCTTAACCTGTTGCAGCACAAACCACATTGAAAAACTCCGTCACGCACACACGCCGCTATTCCACTCTCAACACCATGTCTACCTTCACACGCTTTGCGATCGTCGGTGGTGGCAACGTTGGTGGCGTCGTCGCCCGCGAGTTGCTCAAGAAGAACCTTGCCGTCACCATTTTAACGCGTGACGACACTAAGGTACGTTCATGGATCAGCATATAGACGCAGTCGTAGGCGTGACTGGTGTTCATGATTGGGTTGCGGTCGTTGCTCCCAGGCCTCACTACAAGCATTCAAGGAGAGCGGGGCCACCTTGGTGAAAGTCGATTATGAGAACCGCGAGTCGCTGCGGAAAGCACTCGTTAACGTCGAAGCTGTGTACGTGTTTGTTGCCATTACCGTCGAGCTTGCGGTCTTTGCGGTAGGATTGTCTCCGTGTTGCCTGCATTCTCATCGGGTGCTTGTGTCATTGGTGTGTACGTGGTTGTTGGTCATGTTCAGTGTGAGTGCCGTGTCTCCGGCAGTGATGATGTCCCAGGTCGAGGTGGTGCATGCGGCGAAGGAAGCGGGCGTGCAGCTTTTCGCGCCGTCTGAGGTAGGATAATGTGTCCCAGTTTTCCTGTTGTGGAACCGAGGACTCAGCGAATGTTCTCTTTGTGTTGGTACTCGCCACTTGACAGTACGGGGTACGTCTGACGGATGGTCCAAACAGTCCGAAGCGTGTCGTGCAGGACTTGCTCAAGAAGTTGGAGTTGCCTTACACGATCTTTTACGCCGGGATCTTCTACGAGTTCACGCCCATGTACGTTACAAATGGTAATTTGCCATCACCGATCGAGTTCGTTCCTGAACGACTGGGGACTCCCCAGTGGGGATAAGAAGTTGAGGCTCTCTGTAGAGCATGTGCTTTCGCGCGTTCGATCTCCCCGTAGTTTGATGTAGATGTTATTAGTGTATGCGGCTGACCTGACTCCGTGTTGGCACTACGTTGCACAGCGCTTTGGGGCATAACTACGCGGAGGGAAAAATGAACGTGGTGGGGAAGGCAATGTCCCGTTCAGCTTGACGGCGGCGCGCGAGGTTGGCGAGCTGGTAGCCCACGTCATGTCGACGGCTAGCAAGAGCGATCTGCAATGGGCCAGGATCCCTTTCGAGGGTGACCGCAAGACTCCGCTGGAGATCGCTGCTCTGGCCGAGAAAAAAGTTGGGTAAGAAAATGGAGTTGACGAGCATCAATTACGAAGCGAACAAGAGGGACTTCTCCACCGACTTCGGGTCGTATTTGAGCACGCTGGCGACGGACGGGTTGGCCATCACGGGAACGAACGAGGAAATAGCAGCGGCCAAGGCGAAGTTTTATCCGGATTGGAAGCCGACCCCGTACGAAGCTTTCATTAAGTGAGCTGCTCAAGTAGCCTGCCTGATGTCTTGAGACACCGACCACGCAGTCCACGGAGTTGTAGCGAGTCTTAAGTGGTGCCCAGTTGGTTTGAACGGTGATGGCCTTTTACCACTTTGTGGGTCTATCTTGTGTTTATGGAAGATTTCGAAGACGACTCCGAGTTCGATACGTTGAGGTCCTTGGTTGAAGACGCGTCTTCCAAATCAACGATAAGACGAAGTGGAGAGAATTATCCAACGAGTAAAGCACTCGGGTGTGGAGCTACAGCGTTGTTGGTTGTCACTAGTCAGACTTGAAGAGTTTCGTGGTGACACAACTTGCTAATGGATATCGTTTTCTCTGTTTTTGTGACATAAAACGTATCAATGCTAGCCACGATGTTACTAGATCAAAACTCCTGTTGGTTCTCTGGGAAAATTTGCGTACACAGTGTAGCCAACTCGACTTGCTGTCGAATGTGGTTATACACAGTAAATCCACAGAGCTTGGCCCCTTCTTCTGACTCCTGTAGGAACCGAGAGGACTCTGCGCTTACGTCATCTGAACATGAATGCCGTTTTGTGCATATCGAACGGCACACAAGTCGCTCCACACCGTCATGACACAGCTCTCGACGCAGCATGGCACTGTAGCACACAACATAAAGACAGTTAGAACTCTAGTGTTAATTCACAGCGAACTGGCCACAACCATACCCTCCAACAATATCACGTTTGATCGTCGATGCAGGATTAACAGGATAGAGGTCGTCCTGGTCTGCAAAATCCCACATCAACACGCCGTAGCTATCCGTCATGCGGTAAAACACGAGCGAGCGTGATTCAACCTGCAAATACTCAGCAGAACCTGTAGTAGCAGTGCTCCTGCGGTATTTGGCACCTGATTTGGCGTAGGTGACGTTTCCTTGCGGTTTGTCGAGAACCACACTATCCAGAGACTCAAGACTGTATTGCGGCCACTCAGTACCACAGCCTAGAATAGCGTCACACGCAGCGATGAATGTGGTCTTCAGACTTAAATAGTCGAAAGCGAAAGCTGAGACCGTGGTGACGATCTTGCTATCCACCTGAATCGATGGCACTGTGTGGGTGACAATTGACGGTGGGCCAGAAAAATCCATGCCTTCCGTCTCGCGAAGAAGAATCTGCAGAGTAAAATCAGCCTTCGATTGTGCACACAGTTCCGCAAAGTCTCGATGTCGTGAGTATGCTGTCCGTCCAAGGTGGGTGTACGAATGCAGCAGGTTGCACATGTTGAGTTCTATGTTCGTAATGGGTGAGCCCAAGACCATTGATCGTACAGCAGTGAAGAAATGGCGCTGCATCACCAATGCACGTCGTAGTTGTCCATTCATATTGACCGCCTCGACTCGCTTGTGCCGCTGTAGAGTAGCAAATTCCCTCGCTGCAGCAATCGATTCATCAGGTTGAACGAGCTTGTGCTTGGCACGTAACGAATCACGTTTCTGTGTCAGTTTGGCCACCTCTTTCCTCACAGCCAATACTTCGTGCTTCTTGCGGTGTCGATGTCGTCGAGCGTTTTCAGCCTTCCGGCTAAACACTTTACCCGTTATGGCAGGCTGTGAGATACCAGTCGGATGCTTGTGCAATTCGTTTGCGTTACCGGTACTCCCTGCGCAATCTGTAGTTTTGTTCTCCTGACCACTGTCATCATCCTGTAGCAAGATCTCCAACAGAGTATCCACATCGTACTCGTCGCTGCCCACTGAATCTGACGAGAGGAACGCATCAAACGCGATTTCCATCTTCACGTTGACGCAGTAGGTTGCCGAGTGAAAATAAGTTCTGTTTGTTATTAATAGGTGAGACAGTAGAGGCTAGCTGGTATTCCCATCCCGCGGGAAGGCCAAGCAGATCCATGATGATGGAAATATTGGACCAGACATGCAACACATAGTGAACAATGGAAGTGGAATTAAAAAAAAAGACAGCGACTTGTAGTATAGTATGCGGTACGTTTTCAACGATAGAAACACGAGGGTCTCAACCGTGTAGATGTGATAATACAAACAGGTAATGAGTGGCAGGATATACTGGGAGTGGCGCATGCTAGCTAGTCTCTCAGAGGGGTCCTCTCTTACTTAGTAAGAAGGATGATCAGCTGTCTGCTGGTCCAGACGGCAAGATTGCGTTGCCATTCAATGGCCACGTCAACATATCCGGATAGTCCACCGACATTACTTTCTAAAAGATCACTCCCACAGCCCAAGTAAGCAGCCATGTGTTTGACCAGCGATTTCTATTGAATATCAAACCTACGACACAAAGGACATTTCCATAAACCTGACAAAGTGGTATCGTTTCGTGTACTCTGTGGTTGCACCCCAGATTAATTCCTGTGGACAAGCGATCTGGATAATAGTGTGAACTACGTCAACGTAGTCAACGCAGTCAGCACAACATTCGATTGCGAGGTCATGGAGCGGTCACGTCAACACTATACAGTAAAACCACATTCGCTCCGAACACGAAGTACATGTATATGTTTTAGACGCCATAACGGACTGAGTTCGCGCTGGAAACCACCTCGACTACGTAATCTGCTGAAGTGATTAGGTAGACGCTGTACGCGTAGCCTTCATAAGGTTGCCTTCTGGATGGATCGCATACTAAGGTAGTATTAACCACCCGAGGTTCCTCTTAACCTGTTGCAGCACAAACCACATTGAAAAACTCCGTCACGCACACACGCCGCTATTCCACTCTCAACACCATGTCTACCTTCACACGCTTTGCGATCGTCGGTGGTGGCAACGTTGGTGGCGTCGTCGCCCGCGAGTTGCTCAAGAAGAACCTTGCCGTCACCATTTTAACGCGTGACGACACTAAGGTACGTTCATGGATCAGCATATAGACGCAGTCGTAGGCGTGACTGGTGTTCATGATTGGGTTGCGGTCGTTGCTCCCAGGCCTCACTACAAGCATTCAAGGAGAGCGGGGCCACCTTGGTGAAAGTCGATTATGAGAACCGCGAGTCGCTGCGGAAAGCACTCGTTAACGTCGAAGCTGTGTACGTGTTTGTTGCCATTACCGTCGAGCTTGCGGTCTTTGCGGTAGGATTGTCTCCGTGTTGCCTGCATTCTCATCGGGTGCTTGTGTCATTGGTGTGTACGTGGTTGTTGGTCATGTTCAGTGTGAGTGCCGTGTCTCCGGCAGTGATGATGTCCCAGGTCGAGGTGGTGCATGCGGCGAAGGAAGCGGGCGTGCAGCTTTTCGCGCCGTCTGAGGTAGGATAATGTGTCCCAGTTTTCCTGTTGTGGAACCGAGGACTCAGCGAATGTTCTCTTTGTGTTGGTACTCGCCACTTGACAGTACGGGGTACGTCTGACGGATGGTCCAAACAGTCCGAAGCGTGTCGTGCAGGACTTGCTCAAGAAGTTGGAGTTGCCTTACACGATCTTTTACGCCGGGATCTTCTACGAGTTCACGCCCATGTACGTTACAAATGGTAATTTGCCATCACCGATCGAGTTCGTTCCTGAACGACTGGGGACTCCCAGTGGGGATAAGAAGTTGAGGCTCTCTGTAGAGCATGTGCTTTCGCGCGTTCGATCTCCCCGTAGTTTGATGTAGATGTTATTAGTGTATGCGGCTGACCTGACTCCGTGTTGGCACTACGTTGCACAGCGCTTTGGGGCATAACTACGCGGAGGGAAAAATGAACGTGGTGGGGAAGGCAATGTCCCGTTCAGCTTGACGGCGGCGCGCGAGGTTGGCGAGCTGGTAGCCCACGTCATGTCGACGGCTAGCAAGAGCGATCTGCAATGGGCCAGGATCCCTTTCGAGGGTGACCGCAAGACTCCGCTGGAGATCGCTGCTCTGGCCGAGAAAAAGTTGGGTAAGAAAATGGAGTTGACGAGCATCAATTACGAAGCGAACAAGAGGGACTTCTCCACCGACTTCGGGTCGTATTTGAGCACGCTGGCGACGGACGGGTTGGCCATCACGGGAACGAACGAGGAAATAGCAGCGGCCAAGGCGAAGTTTTATCCGGATTGGAAGCCGACCCCGTACGAAGCTTTCATTAAGTGAGCTGCTCAAGTAGCCTGCCTGATGTCTTGAGACACCGACCACGCAGTCCACGGAGTTGTAGCGAGTCTTAAGTGGTGCCCAGTTGGTTTGAACGGTGATGGCCTTTACCACTTTGTGGGTCTATCTTGTGTTTATGGAAGATTTCGAAGACGACTCCGAGTTCGATACGTTGAGGTCCTTGGTTGAAGACGCGTCTTCCAAATCAACGATAAGACGAAGTGGAGAGAATTATCCAACGAGTAAAGCACTCGGGTGTGGAGCTACAGCGTTGTTGGTTGTCACTAGTCAGACTTGAAGAGTTTCGTGGTGACACAACTTGCTAATGGATATCGTTTTCTCTGTTTTTGTGACATAAAACGTATCAATGCTAGCCACGATGTTACTAGATCAAAACTCCTGTTGGTTCTCTGGGAAAATTTGCGTACACAGTGTAGCCAACTCGACTTGCTGTCGAATGTGGTTATACACAGTAAATCCACAGAGCTTGGCCCCTTCTTCTGACTCCTGTAGGAACCGAGAGGACTCTGCGCTTACGTCATCTGAACATGAATGCCGTTTTGTGCATATCGAACGGCACACAAGTCGCTCCACACCGTCATGACACAGCTCTCGACGCAGCATGGCACTGTAGCACACAACATAAAGACAGTTAGAACTCTAGTGTTAATTCACAGCGAACTGGCCACAACCATACCCTCCAACAATATCACGTTTGATCGTCGATGCAGGATTAACAGGATAGAGGTCGTCCTGGTCTGCAAAATCCCACATCAACACGCCGTAGCTATCCGTCATGCGGTAAAACACGAGCGAGCGTGATTCAACCTGCAAATACTCAGCAGAACCTGTAGTAGCAGTGCTCCTGCGGTATTTGGCACCTGATTTGGCGTAGGTGACGTTTCCTTGCGGTTTGTCGAGAACCACACTATCCAGAGACTCAAGACTGTATTGCGGCCACTCAGTACCACAGCCTAGAATAGCGTCACACGCAGCGATGAATGTGGTCTTCAGACTTAAATAGTCGAAAGCGAAAGCTGAGACCGTGGTGACGATCTTGCTATCCACCTGAATCGATGGCACTGTGTGGGTGACAATTGACGGTGGGCCAGAAAAATCCATGCCTTCCGTCTCGCGAAGAAGAATCTGCAGAGTAAAATCAGCCTTCGATTGTGCACACAGTTCCGCAAAGTCTCGATGTCGTGAGTATGCTGTCCGTCCAAGGTGGGTGTACGAATGCAGCAGGTTGCACATGTTGAGTTCTATGTTCGTAATGGGTGAGCCCAAGACCATTGATCGTACAGCAGTGAAGAAATGGCGCTGCATCACCAATGCACGTCGTAGTTGTCCATTCATATTGACCGCCTCGACTCGCTTGTGCCGCTGTAGAGTAGCAAATTCCCTCGCTGCAGCAATCGATTCATCAGGTTGAACGAGCTTGTGCTTGGCACGTAACGAATCACGTTTCTGTGTCAGTTTGGCCACCTCTTTCCTCACAGCCAATACTTCGTGCTTCTTGCGGTGTCGATGTCGTCGAGCGTTTTCAGCCTTCCGGCTAAACACTTTACCCGTTATGGCAGGCTGTGAGATACCAGTCGGATGCTTGTGCAATTCGTTTGCGTTACCGGTACTCCCTGCGCAATCTGTAGTTTTGTTCTCCTGACCACTGTCATCATCCTGTAGCAAGATCTCCAACAGAGTATCCACATCGTACTCGTCGCTGCCCACTGAATCTGACGAGAGGAACGCATCAAACGCGATTTCCATCTTCACGTTGACGCAGTAGGTTGCCGAGTGAAAATAAGTTCTGTTTGTTATTAATAGGTGAGACAGTAGAGGCTAGCTGGTATTCCCATCCCGCGGGAAGGCCAAGCAGATCCATGATGATGGAAATATTGGACCAGACATGCAACACATAGTGAACAATGGAAGTGGAATTAAAAAAAAAGACAGCGACTTGTAGTATAGTATGCGGTACGTTTTTCAACGATAGAAACACGAGGGTCTCAACCGTGTAGATGTGATAATACAAACAGGTAATGAGTGGCAGGATATACTGGGAGTGGCGCATGCTAGCTAGTCTCTCAGAGGGGTCCTCTCTTACTTAGTAAGAAGGATGATCAGCTGTCTGCTGGTCCAGACGGCAAGATTGCGTTGCCATTCAATGGCCACGTCAACATATCCGGATAGTCCACCGACATTACTTTCTAAAAGATCACTCCCACAGCCCAAGTAAGCAGCCATGTGTTTGACCAGCGATTTCTATTGAATATCAAACCTACGACACAAAGGACATTTCCATAAACCTGACAAAGTGGTATCGTTTCGTGTACTCTGTGGTTGCACCCCAGATTAATTCCTGTGGACAAGCGATCTGGATAATAGTGTGAACTACGTCAACGTAGTCAACGCAGTCAGCACAACATTCGATTGCGAGGTCATGGAGCGGTCACGTCAACACTATACAGTAAAACCACATTCGCTCCGAACACGAAGTACATGTATATGTTTTAGACGCCATAACGGACTGAGTTCGCGCTGGAAACCACCTCGACTACGTAATCTGCTGAAGTGATTAGGTAGACGCTGTACGCGTAGCCTTCATAAGGTTGCCTTCTGGATGGATCGCATACTAAGGTAGTATTAACCACCCGAGGTTCCTCTTAACCTGTTGCAGCACAAACCACATTGAAAAACTCCGTCACGCACACACGCCGCTATTCCACTCTCAACACCATGTCTACCTTCACACGCTTTGCGATCGTCGGTGGTGGCAACGTTGGTGGCGTCGTCGCCCGCGAGTTGCTCAAGAAGAACCTTGCCGTCACCATTTTAACGCGTGACGACACTAAGGTACGTTCATGGATCAGCATATAGACGCAGTCGTAGGCGTGACTGGTGTTCATGATTGGGTTGCGGTCGTTGCTCCCAGGCCTCACTACAAGCATTCAAGGAGAGCGGGGCCACCTTGGTGAAAGTCGATTATGAGAACCGCGAGTCGCTGCGGAAAGCACTCGTTAACGTCGAAGCTGTGTACGTGTTTGTTGCCATTACCGTCGAGCTTGCGGTCTTTGCGGTAGGATTGTCTCCGTGTTGCCTGCATTCTCATCGGGTGCTTGTGTCATTGGTGTGTACGTGGTTGTTGGTCATGTTCAGTGTGAGTGCCGTGTCTCCGGCAGTGATGATGTCCCAGGTCGAGGTGGTGCATGCGGCGAAGGAAGCGGGCGTGCAGCTTTTCGCGCCGTCTGAGGTAGGATAATGTGTCCCAGTTTTCCTGTTGTGGAACCGAGGACTCAGCGAATGTTCTCTTTGTGTTGGTACTCGCCACTTGACAGTACGGGGTACGTCTGACGGATGGTCCAAACAGTCCGAAGCGTGTCGTGCAGGACTTGCTCAAGAAGTTGGAGTTGCCTTACACGATCTTTTACGCCGGGATCTTCTACGAGTTCACGCCCATGTACGTTACAAATGGTAATTTGCCATCACCGATCGAGTTCGTTCCTGAACGACTGGGGACTCCCAGTGGGGATAAGAAGTTGAGGCTCTCTGTAGAGCATGTGCTTTCGCGCGTTCGATCTCCCCGTAGTTTGATGTAGATGTTATTAGTGTATGCGACTGACCTGACTCCGTGTTGGCACTACGTTGCACAGCGCTTTGGGGCATAACTACGCGGAGGGAAAAATGAACGTGGTGGGGAAGGCAATGTCCCGTTCAGCTTGACGGCGGCGCGCGAGGTTGGCGAGCTGGTAGCCCACGTCATGTCGACGGCTAGCAAGAGCGATCTGCAATGGGCCAGGATCCCTTTCGAGGGTGACCGCAAGACTCCGCTGGAGATCGCTGCTCTGGCCGAGAAAAAGTTGGGTAAGAAAATGGAGTTGACGAGCATCAATTACGAAGCGAACAAGAGGGACTTCTCCACCGACTTCGGGTCGTATTTGAGCACGCTGGCGACGGACGGGTTGGCCATCACGGGAACGAACGAGGAAATAGCAGCGGCCAAGGCGAAGTTTTATCCGGATTGGAAGCCGACCCCGTACGAAGCTTTCATTGAGTGAGCTGCTCAAGTAGCCTGCCTGATGTCTTGAGACACCGACCACGCAGTCCACGGAGTTGTAGCGAGTCTTAAGTGGTGCCCAGTTGGTTTGAACGGTGATGGCCTTTTACCACTTTGTGGGTCTATCTTGTGTTTATGGAAGATTTCGAAGACGACTCCGAGTTCGATACGTTGAGGTCCTTGGTTGAAGACGCGTCTTCCAAATCAACGATAAGACGAAGTGGAGAGAATTATCCAACGAGTAAAGCACTCGGGTGTGGAGCTACAGCGTTGTTGGTTGTCACTAGTCAGACTTGAAGAGTTTCGTGGTGACACAACTTGCTAATGGATATCGTTTTCTCTGTTTTGTGACATAAAACGTATCAATGCTAGCCACGATGTTACTAGATCAAAACTCCTGTTGGTTCTCTGGGAAAATTTGCGTACACAGTGTAGCCAACTCGACTTGCTGTCGAATGTGGTTATACACAGTAAATCCACAGAGCTTGGCCCCTTCTTCTGACTCCTGTAGGAACCGAGAGGACTCTGCGCTTACGTCATCTGAACATGAATGCCGTTTTGTGCATATCGAACGGCACACAAGTCGCTCCACACCGTCATGACACAGCTCTCGACGCAGCATGGCACTGTAGCACACAACATAAAGACAGTTAGAACTCTAGTGTTAATTCACAGCGAACTGGCCACAACCATACCCTCCAACAATATCACGTTTGATCGTCGATGCAGGATTAACAGGATAGAGGTCGTCCTGGTCTGCAAAATCCCACATCAACACGCCGTAGCTATCCGTCATGCGGTAAAACACGAGCGAGCGTGATTCAACCTGCAAATACTCAGCAGAACCTGTAGTAGCAGTGCTCCTGCGGTATTTGGCACCTGATTTGGCGTAGGTGACGTTTCCTTGCGGTTTGTCGAGAACCACACTATCCAGAGACTCAAGACTGTATTGCGGCCACTCAGTACCACAGCCTAGAATAGCGTCACACGCAGCGATGAATGTGGTCTTCAGACTTAAATAGTCGAAAGCGAAAGCTGAGACCGTGGTGACGATCTTGCTATCCACCTGAATCGATGGCACTGTGTGGGTGACAATTGACGGTGGGCCAGAAAATCCATGCCTTCCGTCTCGCGAAGAAGAATCTGCAGAGTAAAATCAGCCTTCGATTGTGCACACAGTTCCGCAAAGTCTCGATGTCGTGAGTATGCTGTCCGTCCAAGGTGGGTGTACGAATGCAGCAGGTTGCACATGTTGAGTTCTATGTTCGTAATGGGTGAGCCCAAGACCATTGATCGTACAGCAGTGAAGAAATGGCGCTGCATCACCAATGCACGTCGTAGTTGTCCATTCATATTGACCGCCTCGACTCGCTTGTGCCGCTGTAGAGTAGCAAATTCCCTCGCTGCAGCAATCGATTCATCAGGTTGAACGAGCTTGTGCTTGGCACGTAACGAATCACGTTTCTGTGTCAGTTTGGCCACCTCTTTCCTCACAGCCAATACTTCGTGCTTCTTGCGGTGTCGATGTCGTCGAGCGTTTTCAGCCTTCCGGCTAAACACTTTACCCGTTATGGCAGGCTGTGAGATACCAGTCGGATGCTTGTGCAATTCGTTTGCGTTACCGGTACTCCCTGCGCAATCTGTAGTTTTGTTCTCCTGACCACTGTCATCATCCTGTAGCAAGATCTCCAACAGAGTATCCACATCGTACTCGTCGCTGCCCACTGAATCTGACGAGAGGAACGCATCAAACGCGATTTCCATCTTCACGTTGACGCAGTAGGTTGCCGAGTGAAAATAAGTTCTGTTTGTTATTAATAGGTGAGACAGTAGAGGCTAGCTGGTATTCCCATCCCGCGGGGAAGGCCAAGCAGATCCATGATGATGGAAATATTGGACCAGACATGCAACACATAGTGAACAATGGAAGTGGAATTAAAAAAAAAAGACAGCGACTTGTAGTATAGTATGCGGTACGTTTTTCAACGATAGAAACACGAGGGTCTCAACCGTGTAGATGTGATAATACAAACAGGTAATGAGTGGCAGGATATACTGGGAGTGGCGCATGCTAGCTAGTCTCTCAGAGGGGTCCTCTCTTACTTAGTAAGAAGGATGATCAGCTGTCTGCTGGTCCAGACGGCAAGATTGCGTTGCCATTCAATGGCCACGTCAACATATCCGGATAGTCCACCGACATTACTTTCTAAAAGATCACTCCCACAGCCCAAGTAAGCAGCCATGTGTTTGACCAGCGATTTCTATTGAATATCAAACCTACGACACAAAGGACATTTCCATAAACCTGACAAAGTGGTATCGTTTCGTGTACTCTGTGGTTGCACCCCAGATTAATTCCTGTGGACAAGCGATCTGGATAATAGTGTGAACTACGTCAACGTAGTCAACGCAGTCAGCACAACATTCGATTGCGAGGTCATGGAGCGGTCACGTCAACACTATACAGTAAAACCACATTCGCTCCGAACACGAAGTACATGTATATGTTTTAGACGCCATAACGGACTGAGTTCGCGCTGGAAACCACCTCGACTACGTAATCTGCTGAAGTGATTAGGTAGACGCTGTACGCGTAGCCTTCATAAGGTTGCCTTCTGGATGGATCGCATACTAAGGTAGTATTAACCACCCGAGGTTCCTCTTAACCTGTTGCAGCACAAACCACATTGAAAAACTCCGTCACGCACACACGCCGCTATTCCACTCTCAACACCATGTCTACCTTCACACGCTTTGCGATCGTCGGTGGTGGCAACGTTGGTGGCGTCGTCGCCCGCGAGTTGCTCAAGAAGAACCTTGCCGTCACCATTTTAACGCGTGACGACACTAAGGTACGTTCATGGATCAGCATATAGACGCAGTCGTAGGCGTGACTGGTGTTCATGATTGGGTTGCGGTCGTTGCTCCCAGGCCTCACTACAAGCATTCAAGGAGAGCGGGGCCACCTTGGTGAAAGTCGATTATGAGAACCGCGAGTCGCTGCGGAAAGCACTCGTTAACGTCGAAGCTGTGTACGTGTTTGTTGCCATTACCGTCGAGCTTGCGGTCTTTGCGGTAGGATTGTCTCCGTGTTGCCTGCATTCTCATCGGGTGCTTGTGTCATTGGTGTGTACGTGGTTGTTGGTCATGTTCAGTGTGAGTGCCGTGTCTCCGGCAGTGATGATGTCCCAGGTCGAGGTGGTGCATGCGGCGAAGGAAGCGGGCGTGCAGCTTTTCGCGCCGTCTGAGGTAGGATAATGTGTCCCAGTTTTCCTGTTGTGGAACCGAGGACTCAGCGAATGTTCTCTTTGTGTTGGTACTCGCCACTTGACAGTACGGGGTACGTCTGACGGATGGTCCAAACAGTCCGAAGCGTGTCGTGCAGGACTTGCTCAAGAAGTTGGAGTTGCCTTACACGATCTTTTACGCCGGGATCTTCTACGAGTTCACGCCCATGTACGTTACAAATGGTAATTTGCCATCACCGATCGAGTTCGTTCCTGAACGACTGGGGACTCCCCAGTGGGGATAAGAAGTTGAGGCTCTCTGTAGAGCATGTGCTTTCGCGCGTTCGATCTCCCCGTAGTTTGATGTAGATGTTATTAGTGTATGCGACTGACCTGACTCCGTGTTGGCACTACGTTGCACAGCGCTTTGGGGCATAACTACGCGGAGGGAAAAATGAACGTGGTGGGGGAAGGCAATGTCCCGTTCAGCTTGACGGCGGCGCGCGAGGTTGGCGAGCTGGTAGCCCACGTCATGTCGACGGCTAGCAAGAGCGATCTGCAATGGGCCAGGATCCCTTTCGAGGGTGACCGCAAGACTCCGCTGGAGATCGCTGCTCTGGCCGAGAAAAAGTTGGGTAAGAAGATGGAGTTGACGAGCATCAATTACGAAGCGAACAAGAGGAACTTCTCCACCGACTTCGGGTCGTATTTGAGCACGCTGGCGACGGACGGGTTGGCCATCACGGGAACGAACGAGGAAATAGCAGCGGCCAAGGCGAAGTTTTATCCGGATTGGAAGCCGACCCCGTACGAAGCTTTCATTGAGTGAGCTGCTCAAGTAGCCTGCCTGATGTCTTGAGACACCGACCACGCAGTCCACGGAGTTGTAGCGAGTCTTAAGTGGTGCCCAGTTGGTTTGAACGGTGATGGCCTTTTACCACTTTGTGGGTCTATCTTGTGTTTATGGAAGATTTCGAAGACGACTCCGAGTTCGATACGTTGAGGTCCTTGGTTGAAGACGCGTCTTCCAAATCAACGATAAGACGAAGTGGAGAGAATTATCCAACGAGTAAAGCACTCGGGTGTGGAGCTACAGCGTTGTTGGTTGTCACTAGTCAGACTTGAAGAGTTTCGTGGTGACACAACTTGCTAATGGATATCGTTTTCTCTGTTTTTGTGACATAAAACGTATCAATGCTAGCCACGATGTTACTAGATCAAAACTCCTGTTGGTTCTCTGGGAAAATTTGCGTACACAGTGTAGCCAACTCGACTTGCTGTCGAATGTGGTTATACACAGTAAATCCACAGAGCTTGGCCCCTTCTTCTGACTCCTGTAGGAACCGAGAGGACTCTGCGCTTACGTCATCTGAACATGAATGCCGTTTTGTGCATATCGAACGGCACACAAGTCGCTCCACACCGTCATGACACAGCTCTCGACGCAGCATGGCACTGTAGCACACAACATAAAGACAGTTAGAACTCTAGTGTTAATTCACAGCGAACTGGCCACAACCATACCCTCCAACAATATCACGTTTGATCGTCGATGCAGGATTAACAGGATAGAGGTCGTCCTGGTCTGCAAAATCCCACATCAACACGCCGTAGCTATCCGTCATGCGGTAAAACACGAGCGAGCGTGATTCAACCTGCAAATACTCAGCAGAACCTGTAGTAGCAGTGCTCCTGCGGTATTTGGCACCTGATTTGGCGTAGGTGACGTTTCCTTGCGGTTTGTCGAGAACCACACTATCCAGAGACTCAAGACTGTATTGCGGCCACTCAGTACCACAGCCTAGAATAGCGTCACACGCAGCGATGAATGTGGTCTTCAGACTTAAATAGTCGAAAGCGAAAGCTGAGACCGTGGTGACGATCTTGCTATCCACCTGAATCGATGGCACTGTGTGGGTGACAATTGACGGTGGGCCAGAAAAATCCATGCCTTCCGTCTCGCGAAGAAGAATCTGCAGAGTAAAATCAGCCTTCGATTGTGCACACAGTTCCGCAAAGTCTCGATGTCGTGAGTATGCTGTCCGTCCAAGGTGGGTGTACGAATGCAGCAGGTTGCACATGTTGAGTTCTATGTTCGTAATGGGTGAGCCCAAGACCATTGATCGTACAGCAGTGAAGAAATGGCGCTGCATCACCAATGCACGTCGTAGTTGTCCATTCATATTGACCGCCTCGACTCGCTTGTGCCGCTGTAGAGTAGCAAATTCCCTCGCTGCAGCAATCGATTCATCAGGTTGAACGAGCTTGTGCTTGGCACGTAACGAATCACGTTTCTGTGTCAGTTTGGCCACCTCTTTCCTCACAGCCAATACTTCGTGCTTCTTGCGGTGTCGATGTCGTCGAGCGTTTTCAGCCTTCCGGCTAAACACTTTACCCGTTATGGCAGGCTGTGAGATACCAGTCGGATGCTTGTGCAATTCGTTTGCGTTACCGGTACTCCCTGCGCAATCTGTAGTTTTGTTCTCCTGACCACTGTCATCATCCTGTAGCAAGATCTCCAACAGAGTATCCACATCGTACTCGTCGCTGCCCACTGAATCTGACGAGAGGAACGCATCAAACGCGATTTCCATCTTCACGTTGACGCAGTAGGTTGCCGAGTGAAAATAAGTTCTGTTTGTTATTAATAGGTGAGACAGTAGAGGCTAGCTGGTATTCCCATCCCGCGGGGAAGGCCAAGCAGATCCATGATGATGGAAATATTGGACCAGACATGCAACACATAGTGAACAATGGAAGTGGAATTAAAAAAAAAAGACAGCGACTTGTAGTATAGTATGCGGTACGTTTTTCAACGATAGAAACACGAGGGTCTCAACCGTGTAGATGTGATAATACAAACAGGTAATGAGTGGCAGGATATACTGGGAGTGGCGCATGCTAGCTAGTCTCTCAGAGGGGTCCTCTCTTACTTAGTAAGAAGGATGATCAGCTGTCTGCTGGTCCAGACGGCAAGATTGCGTTGCCATTCAATGGCCACGTCAACATATCCGGATAGTCCACCGACATTACTTTCTAAAAGATCACTCCCACAGCCCAAGTAAGCAGCCATGTGTTTGACCAGCGATTTCTATTGAATATCAAACCTACGACACAAAGGACATTTCCATAAACCTGACAAAGTGGTATCGTTTCGTGTACTCTGTGGTTGCACCCCAGATTAATTCCTGTGGACAAGCGATCTGGATAATAGTGTGAACTACGTCAACGTAGTCAACGCAGTCAGCACAACATTCGATTGCGAGGTCATGGAGCGGTCACGTCAACACTATACAGTAAAACCACATTCGCTCCGAACACGAAGTACATGTATATGTTTTAGACGCCATAACGGACTGAGTTCGCGCTGGAAACCACCTCGACTACGTAATCTGCTGAAGTGATTAGGTAGACGCTGTACGCGTAGCCTTCATAAGGTTGCCTTCTGGATGGATCGCATACTAAGGTAGTATTAACCACCCGAGGTTCCTCTTAACCTGTTGCAGCACAAACCACATTGAAAAACTCCGTCACGCACACACGCCGCTATTCCACTCTCAACACCATGTCTACCTTCACACGCTTTGCGATCGTCGGTGGTGGCAACGTTGGTGGCGTCGTCGCCCGCGAGTTGCTCAAGAAGAACCTTGCCGTCACCATTTTAACGCGTGACGACACTAAGGTACGTTCATGGATCAGCATATAGACGCAGTCGTAGGCGTGACTGGTGTTCATGATTGGGTTGCGGTCGTTGCTCCCAGGCCTCACTACAAGCATTCAAGGAGAGCGGGGCCACCTTGGTGAAAGTCGATTATGAGAACCGCGAGTCGCTGCGGAAAGCACTCGTTAACGTCGAAGCTGTGTACGTGTTTGTTGCCATTACCGTCGAGCTTGCGGTCTTTGCGGTAGGATTGTCTCCGTGTTGCCTGCATTCTCATCGGGTGCTTGTGTCATTGGTGTGTACGTGGTTGTTGGTCATGTTCAGTGTGAGTGCCGTGTCTCCGGCAGTGATGATGTCCCAGGTCGAGGTGGTGCATGCGGCGAAGGAAGCGGGCGTGCAGCTTTTCGCGCCGTCTGAGGTAGGATAATGTGTCCCAGTTTTCCTGTTGTGGAACCGAGGACTCAGCGAATGTTCTCTTTGTGTTGGTACTCGCCACTTGACAGTACGGGGTACGTCTGACGGATGGTCCAAACAGTCCGAAGCGTGTCGTGCAGGACTTGCTCAAGAAGTTGGAGTTGCCTTACACGATCTTTTACGCCGGGATCTTCTACGAGTTCACGCCCATGTACGTTACAAATGGTAATTTGCCATCACCGATCGAGTTCGTTCCTGAACGACTGGGGACTCCCCAGTGGGGATAAGAAGTTGAGGCTCTCTGTAGAGCATGTGCTTTCGCGCGTTCGATCTCCCCGTAGTTTGATGTAGATGTTATTAGTGTATGCGACTGACCTGACTCCGTGTTGGCACTACGTTGCACAGCGCTTTGGGGCATAACTACGCGGAGGGAAAAATGAACGTGGTGGGGGAAGGCAATGTCCCGTTCAGCTTGACGGCGGCGCGCGAGGTTGGCGAGCTGGTAGCCCACGTCATGTCGACGGCTAGCAAGAGCGATCTGCAATGGGCCAGGATCCCTTTCGAGGGTGACCGCAAGACTCCGCTGGAGATCGCTGCTCTGGCCGAGAAAAAGTTGGGTAAGAAAATGGAGTTGACGAGCATCAATTACGAAGCGAACAAGAGGGACTTCTCCACCGACTTCGGGTCGTATTTGAGCACGCTGGCGACGGACGGGTTGGCCATCACGGGAACGAACGAGGAAATAGCAGCGGCCAAGGCGAAGTTTTATCCGGATTGGAAGCCGACCCCGTACGAAGCTTTCATTGAGTGAGCTGCTCAAGTAGCCTGCCTGATGTCTTGAGACACCGACCACGCAGTCCACGGAGTTGTAGCGAGTCTTAAGTGGTGCCCAGTTGGTTTGAACGGTGATGGCCTTTTACCACTTTGTGGGTCTATCTTGTGTTTATGGAAGATTTCGAAGACGACTCCGAGTTCGATACGTTGAGGTCCTTGGTTGAAGACGCGTCTTCCAAATCAACGATAAGACGAAGTGGAGAGAATTATCCAACGAGTAAAGCACTCGGGTGTGGAGCTACAGCGTTGTTGGTTGTCACTAGTCAGACTTGAAGAGTTTCGTGGTGACACAACTTGCTAATGGATATCGTTTTCTCTGTTTTTGTGACATAAAACGTATCAATGCTAGCCACGATGTTACTGTTGCAACCTGCAAGACAAGCACAGCTCTACGATGATTTACAGCCACTGGCAGCTGTATACTTCTGCTCGCAGGGTGAGATGTTTGGTTGCGCACGCTTACTTCGTCCGAATGAAGGACAGACTACAAGTACAGCGAACTTACCACCCATTACTGCATATCACACAAGGGGGGACTCCTAGGGGATAGCCCTAGTGCATGTAGAGCTCACGCTCCAACTTCTTTCTCATTCTCAATTCTACCAACTCAATAACAACCAGTCTCCTACACTCGCCTTGCTCCTCAGTCGACTTCCTAGCCTTCCATAAGGTTATGAGCCCAAGGACGACCTGCACTGAAGAGTAACAAGTGCAGAAGACCTCCGATACCGGATACCTGTGATACGCGATACCTGCCTATCCCGATACCTGCGACGCGCGAGAACCTGCGACGTGTGAGAATCTGCGACGTGTGACAACTTCAACGTGGTGCACTCGTACCACCCGCAGGCTACCCTCCAGCAGAGATGAACACCGCTGATGAAATGAAACACCCCGTCAGGCGGAACCTTGACGCTGAGTTCAAGGCCGCTGCTACTGAGACCCCGGTCAAGACGGAGCCAGGCCCGCCCGACCCCGAGCTAGTGAAGCTGCGGGCAGAGGTGTCAACGCTGCGTAAACAAACAGCGTCCGCCGCAATGATGGCAGCGGAAATGGAGAAGATGCGGTCTGATTTTGCTCAGCTGATGTCAAGACAAGCCGCAGCAAAGTCTCTCCACGATGCAGAGCTGGCAGAGCTCAGGGCCCATGCCCAGGCCGCACCCCAGCTGCATGCAGAAATTGTACAGCTAAAAACAACGATCCACGCAATGAGGAGTGGAGCCCCCGCGGCTGGCATACCCCCCGTCCCAGGGGCCCCGACCGCACCTACAGCACCCGCACGCACCACGCCTAAGATCAAGGACGTGATGTGCCGTAAGTTTGATGGCCAAGAGGTGTACCCCGGCCTTGGATCGGGCTTCGAGGACTTTATCCTCGAATACGAGCAAGCACTCTATACTGAGTCGCTACTCAACCAATCACGTTGGACCTCGCAGATCAAAGCTTCCGTATTGGTCAATTTTCTGGCGGGAAAGGCTGCGCGTTTCTTTCACTCCAATGTGACGCAATGGCGTACTGAAAATCCCGACTTCAACTATGAGAACTTCAAGGGCAAGATGAAGTCTGAATTCGGCTGCAGACTTAACCAAGTGCAGCTATGCAAACGATTGACGTCCGGCAAACGTCCACAAGACAGCTGGTCCGACTATCTAGACTACTTGAAGTATGTGTCCCGTCTCATGACCGGTGACCACAGTCTACTGCTGCTGGAGACCTTCTGTGCGAATGCCTGTCCGGATCTCGCAAGCGTTCTCGTTGCTCGCATTGATCGCTCAAACGGAAACTACCTCTCCGAAGCAGACCGCATCCTCGCACTACTCGTAGACCTGCGAGGTGATGGCCGCAACGCCCACAGGTCGCCAGAACGCCAGCGCCCAGCGAGCAACACGAAAAGAAAAACGGAGCCTACCAACAGCAAAAGCCCCAGCATCACGCCGGACAAAAACAGCAGAAGCAAGGCCACCGAACTGGACAAGGGCAAGCGCTAGCAGCAGCTGCGAAGCCTATGCCTAAACTGGTTTGCTATGTCTGCGACGAGGAGGGCCACCGCGGACCTGCCTGCCCGGAGCTCAAGAAGGTGAAGCGTCTCGTGAAAGAGCGTGGACAAGCTCACAATGCTGCGGTGACCGGCACCGATCCACCTGACGACGCGACTAACCAAGATGCTGATGGAGGTCTCTGGTTGGCCGCCTCGGACAGGACGCCCGTCGCTGAAGAATGGATACTCGACTCAGGTGCAACACACCATCTCTGCACCAACAAGAATATGCTGTTCGGAGTCGAGCCAGCCAGCCTGAAAATCAAAGTCGCGAACTCCGACACAATTACGGCAAACCTCAAGGGTAACTGCCTGCTGCGGACCAGTGTCAACGGAGTTGACCGAACCGTCCTGCTGACGGAAGTTTACTACTGCGAGAACCTCGGCCGCAACCTTCTCTCGTTATCGCAGCTGAGACGACGTGGTCTCCGCTTCATTTTCGACGAGAAGTGCACATTTCACGGAAGTGACGGCAGTATTGTGGGAGAAGCAATCGAGCGTCGCGGCCTCTGGGTCGTAAATGCCTCCGCCGCTGATGTGAATAGCGATGACCCTCACGCTTATTTCGCAAACATTCCCGAAAGCTCATTGCAGCAGTGGCACGAGCGCTTAGGCCACGTGAATTACCAAGACCTGCTGAAAATTGTCAACAAGAACCTTGCTACCGGGATGGCAATCAGCACCAAGAAGATGGACTTCTGTATGGCATGTGCTGAAGGAAAGCAAACACGCAACAAGCAGCCAACTGAAGATACCTCTGAGTCAGCACCGACGGATGAACACGGTGCAGTTATCTGCATGGACTTGAAGACTGATCTTCCAGCAGATCGCAATGGCCATCGCCACATCCTCACCATTGTCGACCACGCCACTAATTACAATCAAGTGTGCTTGCTGCATACAAAGGACGAGGCTTTCGACAATTTCGAGCGATTCGCAACTCAATTTCAGCGCCAGTTCGACGTTGTCATCAAAGTCATCCGTACCGATGGTGGGGGAGAATTCGTCAATCGAAAGTTCGAGGAGTATGCTGGACGACACGGCATCCGACTACAGCACACGCAGCCTGATACGTCCGCTTCGAACGGCAAAGCCGAAAGATTTCATCGGACACTGATGAATTCAGCCCGAGCCATGCTATGGGCATCCTCGCTGCCGAAACGCTACTGGGGTGACGCGGTTGTCTACGCCTCCTACATCCGGAATCGCGTCCCCACCCGTGCAAATGTGGACTACAAGTCCCCCTTCACGTGCTCACCGGTAAGCAACCGAATCTCGCGCATATACTTCGCTTTGGCTCCAAGTGCACAGTGCACGTCCCTCGCAAGAGCAAACGCAGTCTCATGAAACGCGCCGAAAAGCAATCGTTGTGGGGATCTCGGACACGCAGAAGGGCTACAAGTTGTTGCTGCCCCGAACCAAGCGTTTTATCACCAGCTCGGACGTACAGAATATCAACAAGCTGAACATCAACGAGCCGGAGACGGCGGAAGTACTCCAGAGACTGCATCAGGAAGAAATTCACTCTGAAACGCCCAACAACGGGGCCACCAACCAACCCAATGTAGGCGAAAACCACTCGGATCAACGTGAAACAGATGAATCCAGCGAGGAAGTAGGCGTCCCAGAAGATTTCGGACGGCCAATACCCGCTGGAGTACTGCGTCGAGTGTTTGGACGGCGACGCACCACTAGAACCGAAGAGTTCCAGCTCCCGAAGTCATTCATTGACGCGTTTGCAGGGCCAGCCTACGTGCTTCTCACAATTCGTGCTTCCGACCACATCAAAGAACCTAAGACACTCGGTGAGGCCATGCGCAGCAAATACTGGCGGCAGTGGAAAGAAGCGATGGATAAGGAACTCGCCGATCTCCAAGCCAACGGTACTTGGAAACTCGTTGACACACCCGAAAATGCGAACCTAGTGACGGCAAAATGGGTGTATAAGATCAAGTTCTCGAGCAACGGCGAACTAGAGCGCTTCAAAGCCAGGCTTGTCGCCCGCGGCTTCACGCAGAAGTTTGGAGTTGATTTTGATGCTACTTTCTCTCCGGTGCTCAAACTATCCAGCCTTCGCCTCATTGCTCTACTGGCAGCTCTTTGGAAGGCGAAGCTGCTGCAAGGCGATGTGCCGAATGCATATCTGAAGTCACCGCTGGATAAGCCGATCTACCTGACGCCACCAAACGGGACCTCTGGAGTGTTCGCCGGACAATCATGGCTGCTTCTCAAGGGACTTTACGGCCTCAAACAGAGCGGAAAACTCTGGAACGACATGATCGACGCGTTCTTAAAAGCAGAAGGCTTTACGCGCAGCAAGGTGGACCCGTGCATCTACTTCATGCACCGTGGTGGTAACCTTTGTGTACTCGGACTCTATGTTGACGACGTCCTTGTGGTGAGTCAAGATGATAATCTCTCCGAACACGTGATGTCACGTCTTGCTGAGCGCTTCAACATCAAAAATCTAGGGGAAGCTGAAAAATGTCTCGGTGTATGGCTCAAGCGCACCCCGGAAGGCATCATTCTTCACCAGCAGCAGACGATCGAAGAATTGCTGCAAAATTCGGCATGGAGCAGTGCCGCCCCGTGGCAACGCCAATGGAAGTGAACCACCAATTCTACGATGAAAATTCGGAGCCGTTCACCGACACCAACCTCGTCCGCGAGGCTATTGGCAGCCTTTTGTGGCTTTCGAATTGTACCCGACCGGACATCACCACCGCAGTAAACTGCCTTTCACGATTCGTGGCACACCCGACAGAGATGCACTGGCGTGGAATTAAACGCGTGCTGAGATATCTCAAGGGCACCATGAGTAAAGGACTCCTGTACAAGTTCGGCAACGGTCCGGGTGCACAGCTGCAAGCAGTCGTTTACTCCGACGCAAACTGGGCTGGAGACTCCAACTCTGCAAAATCTACGAGCGGTGCAGTGTTGCAGATAAATTCGATGACCGTCTCGTGGGCCTCACGCAAGCAGACCACGGTCGCACTTTCGACCATGGAAGCCGAATATGTTGCTGCCTGCACAGCGGTTCAAGATTGCATCGGCATCCGCCAACTTCTTGACGAACTACGCCTGCTACCTGAAGGCGCGTCCATTTTGCTCCGCGTTGATAACCAATCGGCCATCAAGTCCATGCAAAACGCAGTTTCGTCTCAGCGGACTCGACACCTCAACATCAAGTACCATTTCGTTCGCGACGCCATCATGAAAAAAGGACGTCCACGTCGAATATTGCCCCACGCAACAGCAGCTCGCTGACCTCTTCACGAAAGCCACTGATCGGGTCATTTTCGAGCGCCTCTGCAGCAAACTTCGCCTCGCAAGCCATGCTTGAGGGGGAGTGTTGCAACCTGCAAGACAAGCACAGCTCTACGATGATTTACAGCCACTGGCAGCTGTATACTTCTGCTCGCAGGGTGAGATGTTTGGTTGCGCACGCTTACTTCGTCCGAATGAAGGACAGACTACAAGTACAGCGAACTTACCACCCATTACTGCATATCACACAAGGGGGGACTCCTAGGGGATAGCCCTAGTGCATGTAGAGCTCACGCTCCAACTTCTTTCTCATTCTCAATTCTACCAACTCAATAACAACCAGTCTCCTACACTCGCCTTGCTCCTCAGTCGACTTCCTAGCCTTCCATAAGTTACTAGATCAAAACTCCTGTTGGTTCTCTGGGAAAATTTGCGTACACAGTGTAGCCAACTCGACTTGCTGTCGAATGTGGTTATACACAGTAAATCCACAGAGCTTGGCCCCTTCTTCTGACTCCTGTAGGAACCGAGAGGACTCTGCGCTTACGTCATCTGAACATGAATGCCGTTTTGTGCATATCGAACGGCACACAAGTCGCTCCACACCGTCATGACACAGCTCTCGACGCAGCATGGCACTGTAGCACACAACATAAAGACAGTTAGAACTCTAGTGTTAATTCACAGCGAACTGGCCACAACCATACCCTCCAACAATATCACGTTTGATCGTCGATGCAGGATTAACAGGATAGAGGTCGTCCTGGTCTGCAAAATCCCACATCAACACGCCGTAGCTATCCGTCATGCGGTAAAACACGAGCGAGCGTGATTCAACCTGCAAATACTCAGCAGAACCTGTAGTAGCAGTGCTCCTGCGGTATTTGGCACCTGATTTGGCGTAGGTGACGTTTCCTTGCGGTTTGTCGAGAACCACACTATCCAGAGACTCAAGACTGTATTGCGGCCACTCAGTACCACAGCCTAGAATAGCGTCACACGCAGCGATGAATGTGGTCTTCAGACTTAAATAGTCGAAAGCGAAAGCTGAGACCGTGGTGACGATCTTGCTATCCACCTGAATCGATGGCACTGTGTGGGTGACAATTGACGGTGGGCCAGAAAAATCCATGCCTTCCGTCTCGCGAAGAAGAATCTGCAGAGTAAAATCAGCCTTCGATTGTGCACACAGTTCCGCAAAGTCTCGATGTCGTGAGTATGCTGTCCGTCCAAGGTGGGTGTACGAATGCAGCAGGTTGCACATGTTGAGTTCTATGTTCGTAATGGGTGAGCCCAAGACCATTGATCGTACAGCAGTGAAGAAATGGCGCTGCATCACCAATGCACGTCGTAGTTGTCCATTCATATTGACCGCCTCGACTCGCTTGTGCCGCTGTAGAGTAGCAAATTCCCTCGCTGCAGCAATCGATTCATCAGGTTGAACGAGCTTGTGCTTGGCACGTAACGAATCACGTTTCTGTGTCAGTTTGGCCACCTCTTTCCTCACAGCCAATACTTCGTGCTTCTTGCGGTGTCGATGTCGTCGAGCGTTTTCAGCCTTCCGGCTAAACACTTTACCCGTTATGGCAGGCTGTGAGATACCAGTCGGATGCTTGTGCAATTCGTTTGCGTTACCGGTACTCCCTGCGCAATCTGTAGTTTTGTTCTCCTGACCACTGTCATCATCCTGTAGCAAGATCTCCAACAGAGTATCCACATCGTACTCGTCGCTGCCCACTGAATCTGACGAGAGGAACGCATCAAACGCGATTTCCATCTTCACGTTGACGCAGTAGGTTGCCGAGTGAAAATAAGTTCTGTTTGTTATTAATAGGTGAGACAGTAGAGGCTAGCTGGTATTCCCATCCCGCGGGAAGGCCAAGCAGATCCATGATGATGGAAATATTGGACCAGACATGCAACACATAGTGAACAATGGAAGTGGAATTAAAAAAAAAGACAGCGACTTGTAGTATAGTATGCGGTACGTTTTTCAACGATAGAAACACGAGGGTCTCAACCGTGTAGATGTGATAATACAAACAGGTAATGAGTGGCAGGATATACTGGGAGTGGCGCATGCTAGCTAGTCTCTCAGAGGGGTCCTCTCTTACTTAGTAAGAAGGATGATCAGCTGTCTGCTGGTCCAGACGGCAAGATTGCGTTGCCATTCAATGGCCACGTCAACATATCCGGATAGTCCACCGACATTACTTTCTAAAAGATCACTCCCACAGCCCAAGTAAGCAGCCATGTGTTTGACCAGCGATTTCTATTGAATATCAAACCTACGACACAAAGGACATTTCCATAAACCTGACAAAGTGGTATCGTTTCGTGTACTCTGTGGTTGCACCCCAGATTAATTCCTGTGGACAAGCGATCTGGATAATAGTGTGAACTACGTCAACGTAGTCAACGCAGTCAGCACAACATTCGATTGCGAGGTCATGGAGCGGTCACGTCAACACTATACAGTAAAACCACATTCGCTCCGAACACGAAGTACATGTATATGTTTTAGACGCCATAACGGACTGAGTTCGCGCTGGAAACCACCTCGACTACGTAATCTGCTGAAGTGATTAGGTAGACGCTGTACGCGTAGCCTTCATAAGGTTGCCTTCTGGATGGATCGCATACTAAGGTAGTATTAACCACCCGAGGTTCCTCTTAACCTGTTGCAGCACAAACCACATTGAAAAACTCCGTCACGCACACACGCCGCTATTCCACTCTCAACACCATGTCTACCTTCACACGCTTTGCGATCGTCGGTGGTGGCAACGTTGGTGGCGTCGTCGCCCGCGAGTTGCTCAAGAAGAACCTTGCCGTCACCATTTTAACGCGTGACGACACTAAGGTACGTTCATGGATCAGCATATAGACGCAGTCGTAGGCGTGACTGGTGTTCATGATTGGGTTGCGGTCGTTGCTCCCAGGCCTCACTACAAGCATTCAAGGAGAGCGGGGCCACCTTGGTGAAAGTCGATTATGAGAACCGCGAGTCGCTGCGGAAAGCACTCGTTAACGTCGAAGCTGTGTACGTGTTTGTTGCCATTACCGTCGAGCTTGCGGTCTTTGCGGTAGGATTGTCTCCGTGTTGCCTGCATTCTCATCGGGTGCTTGTGTCATTGGTGTGTACGTGGTTGTTGGTCATGTTCAGTGTGAGTGCCGTGTCTCCGGCAGTGATGATGTCCCAGGTCGAGGTGGTGCATGCGGCGAAGGAAGCGGGCGTGCAGCTTTTCGCGCCGTCTGAGGTAGGATAATGTGTCCCAGTTTTCCTGTTGTGGAACCGAGGACTCAGCGAATGTTCTCTTTGTGTTGGTACTCGCCACTTGACAGTACGGGGTACGTCTGACGGATGGTCCAAACAGTCCGAAGCGTGTCGTGCAGGACTTGCTCAAGAAGTTGGAGTTGCCTTACACGATCTTTTACGCCGGGATCTTCTACGAGTTCACGCCCATGTACGTTACAAATGGTAATTTGCCAT
This sequence comes from Phytophthora cinnamomi, assembly GCF_018691715.1. Classification (NCBI taxonomy): domain Eukaryota; phylum Oomycota; class Peronosporomycetes; order Peronosporales; family Peronosporaceae; genus Phytophthora; species Phytophthora cinnamomi. The sequence continues at coordinate 54,921 of NW_027150985.1, read as the reverse complement.
CACCGATCGAGTTCGTTCCTGAACGACTGGGGACTCCCCAGTGGGGATAAGAAGTTGAGGCTCTCTGTAGAGCATGTGCTTTCGCGCGTTCGATCTCCCCGTAGTTTGATGTAGATGTTATTAGTGTATGCGACTGACCTGACTCCGTGTTGGCACTACGTTGCACAGCGCTTTGGGGCATAACTACGCGGAGGGAAAAATGAACGTGGTGGGGAAGGCAATGTCCCGTTCAGCTTGACGGCGGCGCGCGAGGTTGGCGAGCTGGTAGCCCACGTCATGTCGACGGCTAGCAAGAGCGATCTGCAATGGGCCAGGATCCCTTTCGAGGGTGACCGCAAGACTCCGCTGGAGATCGCTGCTCTGGCCGAGAAAAAGTTGGGTAAGAAGATGGAGTTGACGAGCATCAATTACGAAGCGAACAAGAGGAACTTCTCCACCGACTTCGGGTCGTATTTGAGCACGCTGGCGACGGACGGGTTGGCCATCACGGGAACGAACGAGGAAATAGCAGCGGCCAAGGCGAAGTTTTATCCGGATTGGAAGCCGACCCCGTACGAAGCTTTCATTGAGTGAGCTGCTCAAGTAGCCTGCCTGATGTCTTGAGACACCGACCACGCAGTCCACGGAGTTGTAGCGAGTCTTAAGTGGTGCCCAGTTGGTTTGAACGGTGATGGCCTTTTACCACTTTGTGGGTCTATCTTGTGTTTATGGAAGATTTCGAAGACGACTCCGAGTTCGATACGTTGAGGTCCTTGGTTGAAGACGCGTCTTCCAAATCAACGATAAGACGAAGTGGAGAGAATTATCCAACGAGTAAAGCACTCGGGTGTGGAGCTACAGCGTTGTTGGTTGTCACTAGTCAGACTTGAAGAGTTTCGTGGTGACACAACTTGCTAATGGATATCGTTTTCTCTGTTTTTGTGACATAAAACGTATCAATGCTAGCCACGATGTTACTAGATCAAAACTCCTGTTGGTTCTCTGGGAAAATTTGCGTACACAGTGTAGCCAACTCGACTTGCTGTCGAATGTGGTTATACACAGTAAATCCACAGAGCTTGGCCCCTTCTTCTGACTCCTGTAGGAACCGAGAGGACTCTGCGCTTACGTCATCTGAACATGAATGCCGTTTTGTGCATATCGAACGGCACACAAGTCGCTCCACACCGTCATGACACAGCTCTCGACGCAGCATGGCACTGTAGCACACAACATAAAGACAGTTAGAACTCTAGTGTTAATTCACAGCGAACTGGCCACAACCATACCCTCCAACAATATCACGTTTGATCGTCGATGCAGGATTAACAGGATAGAGGTCGTCCTGGTCTGCAAAATCCCACATCAACACGCCGTAGCTATCCGTCATGCGGTAAAACACGAGCGAGCGTGATTCAACCTGCAAATACTCAGCAGAACCTGTAGTAGCAGTGCTCCTGCGGTATTTGGCACCTGATTTGGCGTAGGTGACGTTTCCTTGCGGTTTGTCGAGAACCACACTATCCAGAGACTCAAGACTGTATTGCGGCCACTCAGTACCACAGCCTAGAATAGCGTCACACGCAGCGAATGAATGTGGTCTTCAGACTTAAATAGTCGAAAGCGAAAGCTGAGACCGTGGTGACGATCTTGCTATCCACCTGAATCGATGGCACTGTGTGGGTGACAATTGACGGTGGGCCAGAAAAATCCATGCCTTCCGTCTCGCGAAGAAGAATCTGCAGAGTAAAATCAGCCTTCGATTGTGCACACAGTTCCGCAAAGTCTCGATGTCGTGAGTATGCTGTCCGTCCAAGGTGGGTGTACGAATGCAGCAGGTTGCACATGTTGAGTTCTATGTTCGTAATGGGTGAGCCCAAGACCATTGATCGTACAGCAGTGAAGAAATGGCGCTGCATCACCAATGCACGTCGTAGTTGTCCATTCATATTGACCGCCTCGACTCGCTTGTGCCGCTGTAGAGTAGCAAATTCCCTCGCTGCAGCAATCGATTCATCAGGTTGAACGAGCTTGTGCTTGGCACGTAACGAATCACGTTTCTGTGTCAGTTTGGCCACCTCTTTCCTCACAGCCAATACTTCGTGCTTCTTGCGGTGTCGATGTCGTCGAGCGTTTTCAGCCTTCCGGCTAAACACTTTACCCGTTATGGCAGGCTGTGAGATACCAGTCGGATGCTTGTGCAATTCGTTTGCGTTACCGGTACTCCCTGCGCAATCTGTAGTTTTGTTCTCCTGACCACTGTCATCATCCTGTAGCAAGATCTCCAACAGAGTATCCACATCGTACTCGTCGCTGCCCATTGAATCTGACGAGAGGAACGCATCAAACGCGATTTCCATCTTCACGTTGACGCAGTAGGTTGCCGAGTGAAAATAAGTTCTGTTTGTTATTAATAGGTGAGACAGTAGAGGCTAGCTGGTATTCCCGTCCCGCGGTATTTCCGCAGCTACTCTTGGTTGGGGGCCACAGTTCATTTGAGTTTGGCTTTGTTTAAATTGCTCCAGGGCATTGTGTCCTGGAGCTTCCCCATTTTCGAGGTGGAGCCGATTTTTGAACAAAGTCAGTGGCCCTCGCTGTCACCTGGGATGATGCTTGCTGCTAAACCAGATACGGTTTGACCGTCAATGCGCGTGTATTGTTCATAGGTGTCCGATTTCCACAGTCCGAAGTTTTTGATCGCGAGGTGATCGACCCCGGCAATAAATAGTTCTGTTGCGCCACCACTGTGCATGGAGTGAGTGCCGTAGTGGTCCGGATCTTCACCTGCAGCAATAGCTGCATTTTTTATTGCCCTTGTCATGTTGGCTGCCGTGATGAATTCATTCTGGTTGCCGCTGCAGATAGGGGCGTTGGCTGCGATTCCCTTGCGTCCACGGTGTTGCGCCAGGAGCCATGCAGCTCGTACTGGGCATGCCCACCATGTGTTTGACCGCTCAAGAATTCTTGCTTCGGCCTTGCCGCTTTGGTCGGTATTGCTGCCTCTGAAGTGCACCTTTACGACAGTCGCCTCGTGTTCCGGAGTTGCTATGCTGCCGTCGGGTGTCAGGCATCTCACATCATTATGACACAGGGCGTAAGGCTTCAGACGCCCTTTGTCGGCTAGGTACTCGCTTCGCCGTAGCAAAAAGAAGTAGGCCATGAGATCAACCCCCCACAAGACGCAATCATGGGCTGTGTTGAAGTTGCAGTTTTGGCGTAAGAGTGTCGCCATATCGCGGTCAAGCTCTCGGTGCTGGTGCAGCATAAACATCGAGACTGGCCAACGGCAGCAACGGAGTGATGCCGCCGGCCAGCAAGCGCTCTGTAAGCGCACGCTCTGAATTCCACTTGGCTCAAGGCACGCAGCCCGAACAAACAGTGGACGCTGGCACGCGCCCACCACTGCATGAAGGCACGACCTGAACGACAACACAAGAGCTGAAGGAGACTAGCTAGTTCAGGTCTTTCATCCGCTTTTATTTTTCTCATTAATCAACTTACCTTCTTCGAAACATCCCGGGTTTCGCGACAAAGCTAGCTTTGCGCTCTTCGAAGTGTTGAGTGCATTGATCCCGGACGTCGCTGACTGTTCGGTACTTCGTCTCTTCGGTGCGAGAGGTCTCCTGTCTCGGCTGTACCCAAGAATACCGGTATACGCCGACTAAGTACGAATCGACTAAGTTCGACTTAAGTGCGATTGAAGTGAACTTCAAGGATGCCGGGCTTTGCGGTGGACTCCGACGGCGATGTGGAGATGTCGATCCCCCAACCGATCTTCGAGGTGATCTGGGCCCCTGAGCTGTCCAGCTGGGACCATGCGGCGCTGATCGACTGGCATCGTGAGTGGGAGCGTTATGTGGAGAAGATACGTCATCGCTGCACCACCACTGGAGAGACATTCGAGAACGTGGTGGCCACTGTAAAAGGTTCTGTGAAGCATAAAACGCTGAAAAACCTGGCTACCTACGTGCTGAAGAAGTCCGTAGACTCTGTGACAGATGCGGACATCATGAGCGCTGTACAGGCACGGTGCCACACGCTCAAGAACGAGTTCGTTCCGGACGTCACGTCGCTGTTCCGTCAGAATCTGATGATGGACCTGTCTATCGACGACTGTGACGCACGCATCTTCCGCTACTACGAAGATTTCAACGGAATTGTAGAGGACAACGGCCTCCAAAGGTTAATTGGAGCCGATAATGAGGCAGACGCTGGCTACAAGAGTCGCATGAAGTCTCGCTGCCGCCTATTGATTGAAAACCTGCAGCCGCCAGTCCTCAAGGCTCAAATTTCGCGGCTTATCGAATTAGAGAGGCGTGACTGCAAATCTGATGATGTCGCTCTCTTCGATTTGATATTGAAGCATGCGAAGGTACAACAACGATTTCACCGGATGTCGCAGGACTATGATACAAAGGCCGACGCCAAGTCGATGAAGTCTGATCGCAAGCCGCAGCGTGTCAAGAATGACAAGTCGCCAACGCCTCGCCAGACATCTCCAATGACAACGGCGCTGAAGACGAGTGATGCGTCGGCAGGGCGGTCTCCACGTCTGCCGCCCCATGACGGCTGTCTGGTCTGCAAGGGACCACACTGGCTCAGGGACTGCCCGACCGCCACAGACGCACAGCGCGAGGACGCGAGGAAGCGCTTCCGTGAGGCCAAGGAGCAGCGCTCCGGTGTACTGCGCTCTAAGGCTGCACGGTACATGGTACCGGACGCGACTGTTCGCCTCAACGGTTTATTAGAGGTGCCGTACTCCCCCGACACCGGTGCCGACAAGAGTATCATCCTCCAAGAATTCGTGGACTCGCTACGTAGTGTGCAGCCCACACTCGTAGTGACTCCATTGAGCACGCCGGTGGACGCTAAAATGGCTGACGGGAGTTTGGTGAGATGCGAAAACGAAGTGTTGCTGGATTTGGAACTAGTCACTATTGCGGGGCCGGTCTCGATGCGATCAGTGGCGTGTGTGATATTGGCCGGTGAAGGTGATGAGTTTCTGCTCGGCAGCGATGCCTTGAAGATGCTCGGCATCGATATACAAGACCAGCTTGCCCAGTTAGCAGGCTTACCATTGCTAGACGCAGAAGACGACGAGTTTCCAGTCGGCGGTGAGCTTTTAAACGACGAAGAGTCACCCGAGTACGATGCAGTACTTGGCCATCTGATGGAACGCGCAGTAGCCAATGGCCTTCCGAGGGAGCATGTTGGCGCTGTTCGAGAGCTACTCGCCCAGTTTCCTGACGCTTGGCGGGAAGCAGTCGGCCTGGACCCGCCTGCAAACGTTGAGCCACTCCGAGTCACATTGCGCCAAGATGCTGAACCGTTCCGGAGCCCACCACGTAAGTACGCCCCTTTGCAAGCCCAATTTATCCACGAATATGTGAAGTCGTTGGTCGACAATGGGCTGGTGGAACAGAATAATGCCTCTCGATGGGCATGTGCCGTTGTGCCCGTACGCAAACCGGGCACACAAGACCAGTTCCGACTCACCATTGACTACAGGCCCGTGAACCGAGTGACCGTCCCAATTGCTGGCACAATGCCAACGGTGGCTACTGCGGTCGACTCGTTTAACGGCAAGAAGATATTCGGGCGGTTCGACTTCACGCAGGGTTTCTGGCAGCTACCCCTTGACAAGGATAGCCAAGAAATTTTCTCTTTTGTCACACCAGATGGCGTGTTCACCCCGACTCGAGCCTCGCAGGGCGCGATGGACTCCGCGCTACACTTCCAGAGTCAGGTTCAAAGCAAGCTGGCTCCTTTGATTCCGCACTCGGCGCTAGTGTGGGTGGACGATGTTATTCTCTTCGCGCCAACGGTGGAAGAGTTCCTGCACACGCTGCGTGTTTTCTTCGAGATCGTGCACGAGGCCAATTTCAAGCTGAACATGAGCAAATCATCGCTGTTTGAGCTGGAGGTACTATGGTGTGGGCGTCTAATTTCCAGTCACGGTATGCGCCATGACCCTGCCCGTGTAAGTGCCCTGGCAGAACTACCCCTGCCCGCCACCGTTGCCGACCTCCAGTACTTCGTGTGTGCCACGAACTGGCTGCACGACTCTCTTCCAGACTACGCGCGAGTTATTGCCCCTCTCCAGGACAAGCTGAATGCGGAGCGGCAGCGAATCGGTCGGCGTAATGGTAATGCTTTGAATGTAGCGACTGCGTGGACGAACCCCGAGCGCGCTGCGTTTGATGCCGTGGTGGCTCTAGTGGCAGACTCCGCGCTGATGACGTTCCCAGATCCTGATGCAGAGCTGCTTCTGTTTACGGATGCATCAGCCGCAGGCTACAGCATTATCCTGACCCAAGTTCGTGTCTGGGATGCATCGCTCCCCGTGGAGGATCAGGCGCACGAGCTAATCGTTTGCAAAGGCGGTTTGTTCAAGCACAACGAGTTGAACTGGACTGTGGTGGAGAGAGAAGCGTTTCCTATCATCAAAGCATGCCACGACCTGGATTATTTCCTTCTCCGATCGAAGGGATTTCGACTTTACTGTGACCATGCCAACTTGGCATACATTTTTGCGCCTGGTGTGGAGCTCAAGAAACACGTGAGAGATAGGCTGCAACGCTGGGCGATGCGCCTGTGCGGTCTTCACTACACTATGGAGCACATTCCTGGCGAGAAAAATGTCTGGGCTGACATCGTCTCTCGCTGGCACGCGAGATCTGTTATTAGTGTTGGTGCAGTACGCACCCGAAGCCACCAAGTTGTCCCAGTTTCTGATCTCTCGCCGCTCCGACCCTTGACAGACGACGATTTTGCATTCCCGACACGTGCAGACATCCTCACGGCTCAGCAGGCAGCCGCTCGCGAGAAATCTCGGCTGCGCGTACCGTTGATGACGGGGGAGGATGGTGTGGTGACCATCGATGAACGTCTCTGGATCCCCACGAGCTCGACGGACTTGCTCGCTCGTTTATTCGTGGTCGCCCACTGGATCACAAGGTCATCGTGGCCAAGAAGCGATGCTTTTGGCCCTGAAAGAGCGATTCTGCATTGCCAACATGGATGCGAAGGTGGCGAAGTTTGTTCGCCAATGCCTGCTTTGTGAGCACTTTAAAGGACCTCGGCAAATTCCGAGGCCGTACGGACCACTGCTTTCGCCGACACAGCGGAACGAAGTAGTCCACTGGGACTTCTTGTCACTCGGTGAAGGATTTGGCGATTCAGCATATCTCCTCGTGGTGAAAGACGGGCTCTCTCATTTCTGCGAACTGTTTCCTTGCGCGACACCGACAGCTTTTGTGGCCGCAGAGGCATTGACAATGTGGTATACAAGATACGGTATGCCGGTAACGCTGCTATCCGACCAAGGCACGCATTTTCGCAACGAAACAATGAAGCACCTGGCCGCCAGACTGAAGATTGAACTCAGCTTCACGCCGGTTTATTCGCCATGGCTGAATAGCACTCTTGAAAGGCTAAACAAGGACGTCCTGCAAGTCTTTCGGGCGTTGCTGATGGAATATGGCCTCGACCAGCACGAATGGCCGTATTTGCTGCCCGCAGTGCAAGCCAACTTGAACCATACTCGGGTTCAATCGCTAGCAGGTCATGCGCCAATCGAAGTGTTTACTGGCCTGCCAGCATCATCAGCCCTGGATGCAATTGTGGTGCCCGCAAGTGCTGGTCGAAACGAGCGTGTCGTAGATCTGGCTGGTTTTGACGACATGATTGACCAACTGCGCTCATCGCTGCACGATTTGCATCGCGAAGTGGCCGACGCAAAGGAGCGCCAGCGACTCAGAGACATGGCAGCCCACAATGGCACTCCATCCAACTTCGATGTTGGCGACTACGTGCTATGATCAAGGATTGATCAGCGGCTTCCGAATCGTAAGCTCTTGGGGCACTGGGTTGGCCCATTCAAGGTGATTGCCGCTTTGCCTCACTCGTTTGAAATCGAGCACCTGATAACGGGGCGCAAGTATGAGGTACACGCTTCGCGGCGGAAATTTTACGCCGACTCTGACCTCAATACTACCACGGAGCTGCTCGAACTGGTGTCCTCCCAAGGAATGCTGCTCGGGGTCGGTTGTTCCCCTCGGCCCCTGCGTCGCCCCCGCGGACCTGGAACGAGGCCTAAGTGACCCGGGCCAATTTCGACGCGTTGTACGCGACGCGTCCCTGGGCCTACCTGACCCAACCCACGGAGACGTTGACCTTCGCGGCCGGGGACGCGTCCTTGCAGGCTCTGCTGACCCGGTATCGGTGGCATTTGGACCATTGGGCCCAAGCCTACTGGGAGGGCACCCACGAGTTGCTCATCCCTGCCAACGCGACCTGGAATGCTTGGCGCCGGCGACGTAACTCTCGCTGATCTCACGCGGGGGATCACTGGGCTCGGGTCGTCCAGTCCGTCCTAGAGCTATTTGGGCGGTGGATCGCGGACTTGGACCTCTTGCTGGACCCGCTGTTCTTGCAGTTTCCACCGTCCAGGTCGACCGTCGGGCGGTGGTATCCGGGCGTGGAGCACACGACCTTGCAGGAGGCTCTGGACGCCATCAACTCGAGCGAGCCATGGCGTTGCTTCTTCCGTGGCCAGCCCGACGCGCGCGGAAATTGCGCAGTGGGGCGTGCTCACCCAGCGTACGCCCTTGCTCGACTTCGCGACAAGTTCGTCCAAGCGATCTAGGCGTCCTCATTCAGTAGGCCACTGTAGCCCCCTAACTTCAATATATCGTCGTTGCAATTCTTCCGCGTTTGGTTTCTTCCGTTGTTTCTTTCCACTCTTTTCTTATGCGACGACCCTCCGTCGTCCCATCTTCGGCCAACTGGCCGGTCCTCCAGACTTCCCATCTACCCATTGTCCTCGCCCTAGCCACTCCCAAAGGCGAGGGTTCCACCCTTCCTCCCGTCGACGGCCTTCCCGTCGACTTCCACCACACCACTCAGGCCATCCCCCCATCGGGAACAGGCCCGTCCACCGCGCTCTAGTGCGACTACATCGCCTCGAACCGGTTACGTCCCGTGCGTTGCCGGAGAAAATCGTACGACTGGCCTTCGCTGTCACAACTTTCTCGCCCCGAGTCGTAGCCGTCTGTGGCGGCATGGATCGCGTGCACCGCCCGCGGGGGTGGCGCCGGCGAGACCGGTGCCTTCTGTCGAAACTTGTTTGACCCGAAGAGTGCCTTCTTCTGATGAGCGAGCCCTCGTTGTCGAGCGCGCAGTTTCTTCTCCAGGGCGTTCGCGTCTGGGACTTCCATGAGCGTGAGGCGGGATACCAACTCTTGTTCCTGGGACCCAAGGGTGTTGATGAATAACTCCACGTGCTCCCGTTTCTCCTCGACTGATCCGTCCGCATAGGGGATTTTGGCCCGCACGGCCGCCACGTTGAGCCTGTACAAGTACTCCAGCGGAGTTTCGTCGGGGTGCTTCGATGCATGGTAGTAGCGACTTGCCATGGACACGCCTTTGCCGCAGTACTGGATCTTGAACTGTTCCGTGAGGTCAGTCCATGACTTCCGGGCGTTCTTGGATAACTGCAAGTACCACTGGCGGGCGGGGCCTGCCATCAAGTCTCCGAACAGCGCACACACTTCTTTTCCCGTCGTTCCGTCGCGACGCGACGCGGACTTTACCCGGTTGAACCATGCTCGAGCTTTCTCTTCGCTGGCGTCTCGGCCGTGGAATTCCTTGAGTTCAGAAAACGCGGAGAGGCGTACTCGGGTGAGACCCGTTCCGGCCGTCGCGGTTGAGACCGCGGCCGCGGTTCCCGGCGTCCCGGTTTCCAGATTGAACAAGTCTTCCGGATCCTCGTCTTGATCGCGCGCCTGGCGCTTGGACCTGGGCGTCGATCGTGAACTCACGGACTCCATGGCAACGTCCGCCGGTTCTCGTGGGGTCGTCGCTTGTGGCGTCGTCCTGACAGTCGGTGCCGGCTCGGTGCGAGTTGGCACACTCGTGGTGCGCATCATCGTCGACCGCATCAGTCGGATTACCGCGTCTTCCAATGCTTTAGGGATCTCGTTCCGTTCAGGGGACGGGGTCTCCGTCCGCGTCGGTGCAGCGGTCAGTTGCATGATTAGCGGCGGACGACCTGGCATCGGCATTCGTTTTGGGGACTCGATGCTGCTGTCCGAGCCCACACTCGACTGGTATTGGGGTCGTATCAGAGGCAGCGGTGGAACCACCCCCGGGTCGACGCGGGGCGGCTTGGCCTCGCGTTTGACCATCCCGACTAACCCAGCCAAGGGGCCCATCATAGCTTTGATCGAGTCCTTCCAGGACACCGGCTCCCAGTCGAACACTCTCTCCATTTCGAACGCACCCAGCACGAAGCCCGACTCATGAAGCATACCGAAGAGCGCGTGCACTGCCATCCGCACGTCCGTGATGCTCTCCCAGTCCGGTTCTTGGATCGGTCCGGTGAGCTCGTTGATCAGCTTGGGACGGACGAAGCTCAGAATCGGGTCGCGTTCTAGCAGGCGAGCTAACTGCGTCTTGTCTAAGACATAGTCCAGTTCCTCCTCCGTGTATTGGCGTCCCGCGTTCTTGCCTCCCGTCTTGGGCAGCTCCTCGTCGGCGGATTCCGGCGCGCGCAGCTTCTTCTTCTTCTTCTTCTTGAGCTTGCGCTTGGCGGCGGCCTTGGTGGTGGGTTGGTTTTGGTCTTCCGCCTCTCAGGCTTCAGACCGGTCGGACCTCGGCATGAACCGAGGTATGGGGTGGCTCCGTGGGGAGCCACATCGGGAACGGCAAACTGTTCATCGTAGCCCTCGTGTTCGTCGCTGGCACCATGGCCTGTCGTGAAGGTTCCCTCCGGGCTCCACGACGCGTCCGGTCTCTCTTGCTCACTTCCGTCGACGACCTTCCAATCGACGGCGCATCCACTCCAGGTTCTTGCTTGATCGTTACTCCGTCTTCCGGAGTAGTACTCCCGGGTCGTGGCACCATTGTGGAGTAGTGCCCTCACAGAAATCTGCAAAGTCGTCCTCGCACAAACCCGTCGCGTCCGCTGTCGGTGGGCGCGTCGGGTATTTCCCCAGGACTTGAGTAGCGTATCTCCGGATAGGGTAACGAGTAGCTCAAGCTTGGAGCGTTAAGTCTTCCTCACTGGGACGGTCTTCTCCTTGATCCGTCTTTTCTCCTTTCTTGCCCTTGAACACGTGCAGTTATCGGTGCGTCGCGTCCTTGGGGTGCGTGGCGTTATCGGGGCCGACGCGGTCTTGTGCGGCGCTATCGGGGCCGGCACGGGTCTTCGCCTTCAGCGACGCGTTATCGGGTGTGCTTGAGCGGTATCGTTTAACGTGTCCCTCCTGTTGGGCACGGGTCTGAGGGTGCGTGCACCGGCGACCGAGGGACGGGGGGCCGCGTTATCGGGGCGGCTCTGCTTGTCGGCACTCGGAGGCCTTGGACCGAAAGGGAGAAATCCACTTGAGCGGCACAAAGAAGATTCGGGACTGAGCCTTACACCTATGCTATGCTACCGACTGAGTACTTGAAGATTGCTAAGCTACGGTTCCATGCCTAACCCTGCTTCAATGACGCATACCCTGATTTATGATGCTTGATCTCTGAGACGGGGTCCTCCAGACCGCGTCTCAGGGATTCCTAGGACGGGGTCGTCCTAGACCTGAGACGGAGTCATTCAAGCGGGGTGTCACTAAAATGGGGTCTTCCTAGAGCCCTGAATGACGGCTCCGACCCCTTGGCATCTGAGGCGTCTGTCACCCTTTCCGCAGAAGATTCCGTACAGATCGCGTTCCTTCACTCTGGACAACGGTCCTCTGGCGCGGCTCGCTCGTCACTTCTCGTCTCACGGTCCGCTTCACCACAAACGCCCCTGTGACTTCAACAGGTGAGTGACGCACTTGTTGCGCTCCGTGCGCGACTTCGCACCGAGCTACTTCGAGGATGTGTTCATCCACAGCCGAGCTGTGGACGGGAAGACTGACGTAGAGATGCAAAGGGTGCATCTCCGGAAGCTACTTGAGCTTATGCGAAAGCATAAGCTCTACGCGAACCTGAAGAAGTGTATCTTCGGGGCGAGCGAGATACCCATCCTTGGCTATCTCGTAGGGATAAATGGTGTTCGCCCTGACCCGGAAAAGGTCAGAGTGATTAACGAATGGCCAACGCCTTCAAGTGTCAAGGAACTGAGGCAGTTCCTTGGCTTGGCCACGTACTTGTGCAAGTACGTGGAAGATTACACGGGCAAGACCCGCCCGCTGTTACAACTTCTTAAGAAAGCAGCTGTGTGGAAGTGGACAACCGATTGCCAAAAGGCATGCGATGCAGTCAAGCAGGGCTTGACTGAGGCGCCGATCTTGGCAGTGGCTGACCAAGATCGCCCATTTCACGTAGTGTGCGACGCATCCGACTTCGCGATCGAATGCGCGTTGATGCAGCACGATCGCGAGGGACGTGATCGTGTCGTCTACTACCAATCGCGTCAGCTGAAGCCAGCTGAGCGCAACTATCCGGTACATGACAAGGAACACCTTGCCATGAAATACGCACTCGCAAAGTTCCGAGTGTATCTACTTGGAAGTAGACCGTTTGTGGTCTACACCGACCATGCATCACTGCGCACCGCAGTGAAGTCGCCACACATATCACAAAGAATGGCGAGATGGCTCTCATTCTTTGCCGAATATAACTTCCGGTCCGACTACAAACCCGAAAGATTGAATGTAGTGGCCGACGCGTTATCACGTCGACTAGACTACGCAGAAGCTGCTGACGTCAATGCGATTGACGTCATGCGATCGAGCAAACCCACATCGTCTCTGTTGGACGATGTGAAGGCCGCGTACGCACACGACGCGGACACGAAGCTCTTGCTGGCCTAAGGCACAGCGCCTTCTGACAAGTCCCGTCAGAGGCTGCCCAAGCACCTTCGTGCGCGTGCACACCGCTTTCGAGTGCACGACAGATTACTGCATTACAATGCAGCCGACTACAACGCGGACCGCGTTGTCGTGCCAAATGAACATGACCTGCGACTCAGGATCATGTACAAATATCATGATGCCCCGAGTGCGGGGCATCTCGGACGTGAGAAGACATACGTCCTTCTCACGCGCGACTTCGACGGGTACCATCAGTGTGGTGAAGCAGACCGCGAGACGAGAAGTGACGAGCGAGGCGCGCCAGAGGACCGTTGTCCAGAGTGAAGGAACGCGATCTGTACGGAATCTTCTGCGGAAAGGGTGACAGACGCCTCAGATGCCAAGTCGGGGTCGGAGCCGTCATTCAGGGCTCTAGGAAGACCCCATTTTAGTGACACCCCGCTTGAATGACTCCGTCTCAGGTCTAGGACGACCCCGCCCTAGGAATCCCTGAGACGCGGTCTGGAGGACCCCGTCTCAGAGATCAAGCATCATAAATCAGGGTATGCGTCATTGAAGCAGGGTTAGGCATGGAACCGTAGCTTAGCAATCTTCAAGTACTCAGTCGGTAGCATAGCATAGGTGTAAGGCTCAGTCCCGAATCTTCTTTGTGCCGCTCAAGTGGATTTCTCCCTTTCGGTCCAAGGCCTCCGAGTGCCGACAAGCAGAGCCGCCCCGATAACGCGGCCCCCCGTCCCTCGGTCGTCGGTGCACGCACCCTCAGACCCGTGCCCAACAGGAGGGACACGTTAAACGATACCGCTCAAGCACACCCGATAACGCGTCGCTGAAGGCGAAGACCCGTGCCGGCCCCGATAGCGCCGCACAAGACCGCGTCGGCCCCGATAACGCCACGCACCCCAAGGACGCGACGCACCGATAACTGCACGTGTTCAAGGGCAAGAAAGGAGAAAAGACGGATCAAGGAGAAGACCGTCCCAGTGAGGAAGACTTAACGCTCCAAGCTTGAGCTACTCGTTACCCTATCCGGAGATACGCTACTCAAGTCCTGGGGAAATACCCGACGCGCCCACCGACAGCGGACGCGACGGGTTTGTGCGAGGACGACTTTGCAGATTTCTGTAAGGGCGCTACTCCACATCAGTATAAGTGGGTGCGCAAGTACATCCGTGCTTGCGAGGTATGCCAACGCGTAAAGCCTGCGCCATTCGCGCAGGCTCCACTGCAATCACTACCGACTCCGTCGGAGTGTTGGAAGTCCATGTCTTTGGACTTCATCTTTGGTCTTCCCCCGGACAGCGAAGGGAATACCGGTGTTGTAGTCTTCGTCGACCGTTTCAGCAAGATGGTACATCTTGCTGCGGTGCCATCAGAGGTGACCGCGAAGCAGACGGCCCGTCTGTTCGTCGACATGGTGTTGAAACACCTTGGCGTGCCGATCGACATCGTGTCGGACAGAGACCCGCGCTTCACAGCGCACCTGTGGCAAGAAGTGTTTACACTTCTTGGGAGCCAACTTTCTATGTCGACTGCGGACCATCCGGAGACGGACGGCCAAACCGAGGGCGTGAACCGCGTGCTCGTCGATATGTTGAAGAGCTACGCTCACTCGTTCCAATACTGGAGCGAGTGCTTATCGATGGCAGAGTTTGCCATCACCAACTCAGTGCATGCCTCGACCGGGCATACACCGTTCTACGTGAATGCCATGCGGCATCCACGCCTACCGAGTTTACTCGGAGTGATGGCTCCCACTTTAAGTGGGGGAGGATCTACGACTGCAATACAACAGCCGCAGAAAACCGCTGACACTTGCACAGTGTCGGCTGCAACAATGGACAAACACATGAGTCTGCGCAGGGCGCAGACTCCCCCAACAACAAGGCCAACGACCACGGGTCTGCGCAGGGCGCAGACACCGCAAAGAACCACGCAGAGACCGGGCCTCTAGCGGAGAGCGAGCTGAATGACTTCAGCTCGGATGCAATCAGTTTCATCACCAAAAGACAAGCCGTGATTCGGTTTGTCCAAGACACAATAGCAGCTTCTGTTGATCAACAGAAGCTGAACGCAGACAATGCGGGCAGAGGCAACACAAATGAATTTAAAGTTGGTTCATTAGTTTTGTTAGCTACACAAAACTTGCCTAGACATGCAGTTTCGGATTTCGGAGCAAGCAAGCTTGCTCCGCGCTTCATCGGGCCGTTCACTGTGTTGGCACGGCACGGCAACGCATACACGCTAGACATACCGTCTAGCATGCGCCTCCATCCGACCTTTTACGTCGGAAGGCTGAAGCCATACCTGCAGCACGAGCCATCTAGCTCGGCTGACCCGAAGCCTCGGCAGGAGCCGAGGCAGAAGCGGAGGACTTGGCCTCGGCGACGAGCAGCCTCTCCTCCAGCGCGCGGACGCGCTGGAGCAACCCCTTCATCTGGGTCCCCAACTCGACCTGGATATTCGAGGCGGTCTGCGAGACCGCTGCGACTTGTCCTTCTGGTTCGCCAGCTCCTTTTTCAGGGCGGCGAACTCAGCGCCCTGCAGACGCTCCACGGCGGTCACCCGGTCGTGGAGAGACGTGAATTGATCAGCCCGGGGCTGATCATACCCGGGGCGTGTTCCCACCCCCGCCACCGCCGATCCGTGATGCCCGCGGCTCAACCCGCTGGATTGTTGAGCGGATTGTTGACCATAGTATCCCGAAAACGAACCCTCAAGGGGCTCGTTTTCGTATTCGTTGGAGAGGATTTCCTCCCCATCGAGATACATGGGAGCCGCGGAACGTCTTGCTGGAGGACGTTCCGGAAATGGTGAGGGCGTACGAGGAGCAGTACGCGCTGGCACAGCGGAAGTAACACGAGCGCTGCGATCATCGCTATCGCCCGAACCCTCACGTGCTAAGAACTTAGCACGGAGCTCTTTGAGACTCTCGGGCACACGGAACGACGTGTACCCGTTCAGGTCGCGGTCGCTCAAGCGGACCGCGCCTGGAAAGCACTTCGTGCACTGAAAGCCCTCGGGCACAGCGCACGCCACATTTGCCTCCTCAACAGCAACATGAAGTTGCTCCAGCTTTCCACGCTTCGAGTACGTCTCGAAGCGATCACGCGCTTGCTTAATCCGATCACGGTAAGCACTCGGCCTCTTGTTGAAGTTCTCAACAAAGGCGTTCCAGCTTTGACAAAGTGCCTGCCATTCGGGCACTTTGCTGGGAGAAGAGGTCTTCTTGCTTTGAAACCATCGGAGCTCATGGAGAGTCCGATGTAGTAATCGCGCCTTTGATGCGTTTCCGCATCAAAGTGCAGCTCGGCAGCCACAGCGTCATCTTTGATGGCGCTGCATACGTACAGCGGCACCTCATTCGGAGGTACCGAGTTCCCATACCGGTCCGCGATCTCGGACGCGGACGGCATCCACGGATCGCGCGCTGCACCTGCAGCGCGCGGAGAGCCTTGAGCTTTGACATCACGCGCTGCAGCAGCAGCGCGCGGAGTACTGAGAGCCCCAGCGGAAGCGAGTGGGGTATCGCTCTCAGTACGCGAACGCTTCGAACTCGAAGCGTCCGATTCGTCCCCTTCACGAGGGCGAACGTTCTTGGCGTGAGGGTCGAGCGACTCGCTCGACACTGAGTCTTTGTGCTTTGAGGACGAGTCCTTCTCGTCTTCCATGTCTTCATCGTCGTCGCCGAAGTCGACGACGTCGCCTTACTTCGCAGTCTGGCGTTCGAAGTAGTCATCGATGGAGAGATGACTCTCCGCCGACTTTGCGGACTTCTTCTGAGGCGCGCTCATCGTTGAATGAGCGCGGATTTCTTCTCCAAACGCGGAGAATTGACGAATGGTCAATTCCGAAGATTGACGTGCGGAGACCCCGCGCGTCTGACCTTAAGAGGGGGATGGTGTAACAGGGTTACACGTACAAGTGGCTACAAGCCACTTGTGAATTTAACACAGCATCAACACGCGCCTCGTGAGAGACCGCCCAGCCGCCTGACCGATGCTAAGACATACTCAGACAGCCCACCATAGTACACCATATGTTTTGGGCGACACGTTTGACAGGCAACGATGCACCATCACGTGTGAGACGCTGAAAGGGCGTATTTATTCCGCTTGTTTAAGCTCGCAGCGCAACCTTTTTAGCGTGTTCGTTTCCGCTTATATTTACTTGAATGTAGTATGAGATCGTTCCGAGAACGCATTGGCTACAACCCATATGCTTTTGGGTGGTAGAAGTTTGTAAAAAGTGACTATATAGCTGCCTGTTAGCACCAGCCAAATTTCTGCGTCAATACGGTTTGTATGTCGTCAACCGCGAATGCTAATAGCTGATTGGTTGAATATTGATGTTAAACCATATGGCTGGGCACTATAGTCAAGTTCGGCGTGGTTCAAAACGTACCCTCCCGAATTTCCAGCTTCCGAGTAGCTATATTTTGTAACGGGGTTACACGCACAAGTGGCTGCAAGCCACTTGTGAATTTAACAGATAGGTTATCTGTTAAAAGTTTTGGATACTTCCTCACCTTGGTGTAAGACACACCAATGGATACATTGAAGTGTACCACCACAATGAGTGGTCCACACATACCCAAAGACCCTATTGGTAGAAAGCAGCATCTTTCTACCAATCAGAGACATGCATATTAGCGGGGCTCTGACAGCCAGCCGCTGTTAACCCCTTTCATAGATGATAAACAGTTTTAGCAGATTTAGGAGGAAGATCAATTTACAAGCAATATAGTTCTCATTTTACCTAATCTAAGTCACTTTGAGTCTTTATTTGATTGAAATTATATTTGTGTGTTCAAGTATAATTAACCCAAATTATTCCTCAGTACCTACGCTTCCTCATACACGTAGCGCAACGACAAAGCGAAAGTAGTAAGTCAAGGTAGACCCACTACAGAGACTTTCTCTGCTCTGATTATTAAGCACGGGTTCAAACTCCAGCAAGTCGTGGAATTAGTGCGAGGTCAGTCCGTCCGACCCGCGGCCCAATAAGGCATTATCGCCAAAACGCCTCCGCCGGCTTCTGACCGGATACTGGTACTGCGACTTGGTGTGCGAGGCGGCATTAAGTGGTATCAACCCGGCGTGGAAAATCGAGCTGCCTGACCAACAAAATGCCCCCTCAAACCACAAGTCGGCGGATCGACACATCAACACGATCATTAAAAGCATCCGTGAAGGACAAGATAGAGATCAATACTTGGTACTAGACGAGTCGATACTCAAGTTAATATCCAACATCCAAATCAGCCCGCTGGGAGCAGTACCGAAAGCTAACACGGGTTCTCGACTCGAAACACGGCTAATCCATGACTTATCCTTCCCGAACGGTGCGTCAGCAAACGATGCATCAGATAAAGACAGTTTTCCGGTGATACATTATCGTCATGGGCTGCAATCGCCAGACGAATCGAAGAATGTTACGAGATGAACCCAGCTGTGGTGGTGTACATCCTCAAAGGAGACGTAAAAGCGCCTTCCGGCACTTAATGATGATTTCCAGGAGCGCCAAATGGATGGGAGCAAAACTGGCCCAGCTCGGTATCGATATCGTCGCCATGACTGCACCATTCGGCTAGACAGGATCTCCTGCGTTTTACGGAGCGTTCGGAGGGGCTCTATCGTGGCTCGTTGGTCGGGAAAGCCCAGCCTCATTATCATCAAATGTGGACGACACGACACCATTCTTTTCATATGAATGGGTCAACGATCACATCTTGGTAGAACCAGATACTTCCGGCCGCCTAGAATCAGTAGCAACCGCCCTACGGCTTGCTATGATGGCTGTGCTCGGGCCACGGGCAATGAGAAAACGTTTTCTCACTGTAGCATGAACATTGAAGTACTGGGCTCAGAATTTGGTACGATCTCGCGCACAGTCTCGATGCCAACGGAAAAACTACAAAAGGCTCGGCTGCGAGTAACACAGGCTGGGAAAAAAGCGAAAATCTCGAAACACGAGCCTCAGTGTCTCCTGGGTAGTCTCTGGCACGTTACTATGTGTCATCGCAGCACCAATCCGTTCTACCAGCGCCTCCAGTTTGATCTAAGCTGTCACGATGGGGATTTATCAGAATTAATACCTCAATGCGGCGAGATTTGGAGTGGTGCGGCATTATTCTAACACAGGGTCAATGGTGGTCACTACCAACGTCAACGTTCTGCGCAAACCCCACAATTGATGTTCATTTATACATGGACTCAAGCAACCAAGGACTAGCCGTACTAGACGCCACTCGCCGCCGCTACATCCAGCTAAAGTTTAACGTCGAGGAGATAACATTGATCGCACACGCAACCGGTGCCAACACTTTCAACATTAACGTCAGGGAGCAACTTTGTGTCACACTAGCATGCTGGATATGGGGACCAAAATGGAAACCAAAACCGGGTTCTCTCACCCATGTACGGGCCTGGACCGACAACACTAGTGCGGCCGCATGGACGAATAATTTGGACAGCAATAACTCTCTCTCAGGAGCTAAATCGCGCAATTGGCTTCGCAGAAGCCACACTTGGATTTCGAATTCCGCCGGTCAAGTTCCGGGCGCATGTAATACTCTAGCCGATGCCGGATCACGCGCGTGGACAGCGCCCCACAATACAATATGGCCTAACTTTACTTCGTCATGGACACAGGACCAAATTCCGAGCCAACTCCGACACATCTACAGAACGTTCTCGATGACCTGCAAGCCAAATCACTCACCACCGACAGTCAGAGGGAATACACTGCGACGTGGAACGAGTGGACTAGCTGGTGCAGCGAACATGGATACTCTCCCTGGATACACAACACAGACGACAACGAATCGCATCAGCTGGTCCTGTTCGCTGTATCCCTGTGGCTACCACACAATGGCCAACGAGGAAACGCTTCCAGCACCATTTTGTCCAAACTCAGCCAAATTGCGTGGTATCATCGGAGGTACAGAGGCTCGACTGTCGGACTGCATGCCGGACACCAACTGGTAATGCCAGGGATGCAGCGGGTGTCGTGGCCACCAACACAGAAAGAGCCGATCACACCACAAATTCTGCAACTCTTTGTCGCGAAACCCGGGATGTTTCGAAGAAGGTAAGTTGATTAATGAGAAAAATAAAAGCGGATGAAAGACCTGAACTAGCTAGTCTCCTTCAGCTCTTGTGTTGTCGTTCAGGTCGTGCCTTCATGCAGTGGTGGGCGCGTGCCATCGCCCACTGTTTGTTCGGGCTGCGTGCCTTGAGCCAAGTGGAATTCAGAGCGTGCGCTTACAGAGCGCTTGCTGGCCGGCGGCATCACTCCGTTGTTGCCGTTGGCCAGTCTCGACGTTTATGCTGCACCAGCACCGAGATCTTGACCGCGATATGGCGACATTGCCCTCCAAAGCTCGATTGTGTCTGGAGCGTTATTCAAGCTGGCGGCGCAAATCCTCGTCATCGATCGAATTGATGTAGTCGCGCACTGTTGTCGGCACATCTTGCAGCAGATCAGTGAACGGCTCCCAGGAATCCTCGATAGATTGCAGACCTTGCCATGAGACGAGAACTTCCCAACGACCAAACTCTTGGTTGAAGCGGTAGTCAGCAAACTTGTCAATCGCGAAGTGGTATGTAGACCGACCACGCACCGACAAACCCCCCAGACGTAGCTGACGAAGGCCGCTCGGGCAGGGGCGATAGCGCCGACGAGTCCACTCCCATCCGTTCCGCAGCGGAGGAATACACGGAGCAAAGAACGGCAAGGCGACATCGCCAGCAAGTGCAAGGGTCGGCGTCGAGCTAGAGGACGAGGAACTAGGCGATGAAGCGCTGGATGAGGAGGACTCGTCGCTCTCCGCGCCGCCGGAAGCAGCGCTGCCGCCCACAGAACCGTCGCGGGCACCCGCCGGAGGACCCGCTCTAAACTCAGCCTGCGACTCGCCGCCAGTGTCCGAATACGTACTCGGACTGGCCGGTGCCCCGGACGACCCAAGGGGTGAAGTGTCAGACCCCGAGAGGGACCGAGAGCGGGAGGCATAGCGCCTAAGACGCCGGCGCTTCGGTCGCCGAACATGGCGCGGCGACGAATCTCCACTGGAGGACCTCGGCGGAGAAGACGCACGTGCACGCTGCGCAGGATCGCCGGGAGACGCACTTGGACGCCGCCGCTGGGCCGCGGCAGCACTGGCGGAAGCGGCAGTGTCGATCGCCGTCGATGCACGACGACTGCGACGCGGGGTCGCCGGCGCTGAACTGGACGCCGAACGGGTCGCAGCAGGACCGTAAGTACTCGCCGTAGATCGAATGCGCTGACGCGCCGCCGGAGTAGACGAAAGACCGGCAGGTGCCGACCGCGGCGGGACCGTATACGATGACGCGACACTCGACGGTGCAGGAGGCGAAGGCTGGTCAAGGTTAGCAGGGGCGCCAGAGGCCGTAGTGGACGAAGGTCCCCCCGCGGGAGTCGACAAAGATGTCGCAACCACAGACGCGGACGACCCCGAGGACGTGGAACCAGACCCCGTTGAGCCACCGGCAGCCACCGCCAAGGCGACATCATCTGGAGGGAGGGGAACGGCGCGCCTAGCCTCGGCCTCAACCTGTGCCTCGAGGCTATGGATCAAGTCCGCTGTGTTCATGGACCCCCCGACGGACGTGATTACGGACGCCAGCCGGCCGGAAAACAGGTCGCATACGCACCGAGCTTGTTCGCGTCCCAGAGGCGCCTCGCGCAACAGACACCGCCAAACAGCTGCTCGTTCGTCACGATCACGGAGCGTCCGCGCGAGTCCCTCCTCGAGCCCAACCACCCGGGAGCTGAGACGATGAACGCGTGCGGCACCCGTCGTTTGCTGCCTCGCGGCTTGATCACGCGCCTCACGAAGACCGTCGCGGATCCGGGCCAATTCGCGTTGGCGCTCCTCCGCGTGAGGGACCAGCAACACGTTCACGCGACGGACGTCGGCTTCCAAGGGTGTGTTTAATTGATGTGCCGACTCAGTTTCGCGCTGGCTTCGCACGAGCTGGTCTCGCGCGTCGCGGAGCTCTCCGGCCACGGCGTCGCGCTGACGACCGTGCTCGACAGATTCGCTCAACGCCTGGTCATGCTCAGCCATTGCCGTCGCAAGCTGCGCGTTCACGGCGGATAGGGTCGCCCGCTTACTTTCGAGGTCGGTTTGAACGGCGGTCATCTCGCGATCAGGAAGCGCTTGAGCGTCTGGTAACGAAGTAGACGATACACTGGGGACGGTCGGCGGGGAAGTGATGAGGGCGAGGCGAGCCTCCAACTCAGCTACGCGAGTCTGCGCGGCCTTGAGCTCGTCCTGCAGACCATACTGTATTCAAGAGACGACTGCTCGAGGACGCGGTAAGGAGTCTCGTAACTATCGGCGTGACCCGCACGGTCGCGAAGATAGGCGGCGACGTCTTCTAGCCGGCCGTTCTCGCGCTGCAAATTGTCAAGCCTCTCGTGCAATTCGTTCACAGTCGCCGCGCCCAGATCAAAGCCTTCACGGGCTCGCTGCCATAGCGCCCGATTGCGGTCATGCCGCGTCGACGCGTGAGCGGCCAGACCGGCGTTGTAAGCCGTGGCCAGCTCGCAGTACTCGCGCAACCTGGCGACCTCGTGCTCCAAACCGGTGGTGTCGATCAAGAGTGACGCCACCGATATATCGGGGTCTTCAATCGATGGTAGCTGGACGGAGGACGCTTGCGGGACCGGAGGATGGCGCGTACCCAACGCGCAGACGCGACAACTGCCAGAATCGACGTCTTCGGGGCCGACGTCAACTGTAGAGCCACTGCTCCCGCTATCGAGGCTGGACGGCAGGCGAAGACCCACGTGAAGACGGAGGGGATGTGCGGGAAGCCTGCCAGGCAAGCATGACACAGATAAGCAGGGAGAGAAGGAGACATACGGGTTCTGCTGCAACGCACCCACCTGGGGAGTGCGCGAGTGTATCGCTTAACGTGTCCCTCCTGTTGGGCACGGGTCTGAGGGTGCGTGCACCGACGACCGAGGGACGGGGGGCCGCGTTATCGGGGCGTCTCTGCTTGCCGGCACTCGGAAGCCT
This sequence comes from Phytophthora cinnamomi, assembly GCF_018691715.1. Classification (NCBI taxonomy): domain Eukaryota; phylum Oomycota; class Peronosporomycetes; order Peronosporales; family Peronosporaceae; genus Phytophthora; species Phytophthora cinnamomi. Next base: position 32,094 of record NW_027150985.1, on the reverse strand, counting down.
TGGACCGAAATGGAGAAATCCACTTGAGCGGCACAAAGAAGATTCGGGACTGAGCCTTACACCTATCCTATGCTACCGACTGACTACTTGAAGATTGCTAGCTACGGTTCCATGCCTAACCCTACTTCGATGACGCATGCCCTGATTTAAGATGCTGGATCTCTGAGACGGGGTCCTCCAGACCGCGTCTCAGGGGTTCCTAGGACGGGGTCGTCCCAGACCTGAGACGGGTCACTCAAGCGGGGTGTCACTAAAATGGGGTCTTCTTAGAGCCCTGAATGACAGCTCCGACCCCGACTTGGCATCTGAGGTGTCTTTCACCCTTTCCGCAGAAGATTCCGTACAGGTCGCGTTCTTTCATTCTGGGCAACGGTCCTCTGGCGCGCCTCGCTCATCACTTCTCATCTCGCGGTCTGCTTCACCACAGCCGTCCCGCTGGTGCACGCGCGCACTCCCCAGGTGGGTGCGTTGCAGCAGAACCCGTATGTCGCCTTCTCTCTCTGCTCATCTGTGTCATGCTTGCCTGGCAGGCTTCCCGGGCATCCCCTCCGTCTTCACGTGGGTCTTCGCCTGCCGTCCAGCCCCGATAGCGGGAGCAGTGGCTCTACAGTTGACGTCGGCCCCGAAGACGTCGATTCTGGCAGTTGTTGCGTCTGCGCGTTGGGTACGCGCCATCCTCCGGTCCCGCAAGCGTCCTCCGTCCAGCTACCATCGATTGAAGACCCCAATATATCGGTGGCGTCACTCTGATCGACGCCACCGGATTGGAGCACGAGGTCGCCAGGTTGCGCGAGTACTCCGAGCTGACCACGGCTTATAACGCCGGTCTGGCCGCTCACGCGTCGACGCGACATGACCGCAACCGGGCAGCGAGCCCGTGAAGGCTTTGATCTGGGGCGGTGACTGTGAACGAGTTGCACGAGAGACATGAGAGTTTGCAGCGCGAGAACGGCCGGCTAGGAGACGTCGCCGCCCACCTTCGCGACCGTGCGGATCACGCCGATAGTTACGAGGCTCGGTACCGCGTCCTCGAGCAGTCGTCTGTTGAGTACGAGTGTGGTCTGCAGGACGAGCTCAGGGCCGCGCAGACTCGCGTAGCTGAGTTGGAGGTTCGCCTCGCCCTCGTCACTTCCCCGCCGACTGTCCCCAGTGTATCGTCTACTTCGTTACCAGACGCTCAAGCGCATCCCGATCGCGAGATGACCACCATTCAAGCCGACCTCGCAAGCACGCGGGCGACCCTGTCCGCCGTGAACGCGCAGCTTGCGACGGCAATGGCTGAACGTGACCAGGCTTCGAGCGAGTCTGTCGAGCACGGACGTCAGCGTGACGCCGTGGACGAAGAGCTCCGCGACGTGCGAGACCAGCTCATTCGAAGCCAGCGCGAAACCGAGTCGGCGCGTCAATTTGACCCAACCCACGGAGACGTTTACCTTCGCGGCCGGGGACGCGTCCTTCCAGACTGTGCTGACCCGGTATCGGTGGCATTTGGACCATTGGCCGAAGCCTACTGGGAGGGCACCCACGAGTTGCTCATCCCTGCCAACGCAACCTGGAATTCTTGGCGCCGTTGACGCAACTCTCGCCGGTCTCATGCGGGGGATCACTGGGCTCGAGTCGTCCAGTCCGTCCTAGAGCTATCTGGGCGAGGGCTCGCGGACTTGGACCACTTGCTGGACCCGCTGTTCTTGCAGTTTCCACCGTCCAGGTCGACCGTCGGGAGGTGGTATCCGGGCGTGGAGCACGCGACCTTGCAGGAGGCTCTGGACGCCATCAACTCGAGCGAGCCATGGCGTCGTTTCTTCCGTGGCCAGCCCGACGCACGCGGAAATTGCGCAGTGGGGCGTGCTCACCCAGCGTACGCCCTTGCTCGACTTCGCGGCAAGTTCGTCCAAGCGATCTAGGCGTCCTCATTCAGTAGGCCACTGTAGCCTCCTAACTTCAATATATCGTCGTTGCAATTCTTCCGCGTTTGGTTTCTTCCGTTGTTTCTTTCCACTCTTTTCTTATGAGACGACCCTCCGTCGTCCCATCTTCGGCCGACTGGCCGGTCCTCCAGACTTCCCATCTACCCATCGTCCTCGCCCTGGCCACTCCCAGAGGCGAGGGTTCCACCCTTCCTCCCGTCGACGGCCTTCCGGTCGACTTCCACCACACCACTCAGGCCGTCCCCCCCATCGGGAACCGGCCCGTCCACCGCGCTCTCGTGCGACTGCATCGCCTCGAACCCGTTACGTCCCGTGCGTTGCCGGAGAAAATCGTACAACTGGCCTTCGCTGTCACAACATTCTCGCCCCGAGTCGTAGCCGTCTGTCGCGGCATGGATCGCGTGCACCGCCCGCGGGGGTGGCGCCGACGAGACTGGTCCCTTCTGTCGGAACTTGTTTGACCCGAAGAGTGCCTTCTTCTGATGAGCGAGCCCTCGTTGTCGAGCGCGCAGTTTCTTCTCCAGGGCGTTCGCGTCTGGGACTTCCATGAGCGTGAGACGGGATGCCAACTCTTGTTCCTGGGACCCAAGGGTGTTGATGAATAACTCCACGTGCTCCCGTTGCTCTTCGGCTGTTCCGTCCGCATAGGGGATTTTGGCCCGCACCGCCGCCACGTTGAGCCTGTACAAGTACTCCAGCGGAGTTTCGTCGGGGTGCTTCGATGCATGGTAGTAGCGACTTGCCATGGACACGCCTTTGCCGCAGTACTGGATCCTGAACTGTTCCGTGAGGTCAGTCCATGACTTCCAGACGTTCTTGGATAGCTGCAAGTACCACTGGCGGGCGGGGCCGGCCATCAAGTCTCCGAACAGCGCACACACTTCTTCTCCGGTCATTCCGTCGCGACGCGACGCGGACTTTACCCGGTTGAACCATGCTCGAGCTTTCTCTTCGCTGGCGTCTCGGCCGTGGAATTCCTTGAGTTCAGAAACCGCGGAGAGACGTACTCGGGTGAGACCCGTTCCGGCCGTCGCGGTTGAGGCCGCGGCCGCGGTTCCCGGCGTCCCGGGTTCCAGATCGAACAAGTTTTCCGGATCCTCGTCTTGATCGCGCGCCTGGCGCTTGGACCTGGGCGTCGATCGTGAACTCACGGATTCCATGGCAACGTCCGCCGGTTCTCGCGGGGTCGTCACTTGTGGCATCGTCCTGACAGTCGGTGCCGGCTCGGTGCGAGTTGGCACACTCGTGGTGCGCATCATCGTCGACCGCATCAGTCGGATGATCGCGTCTTCCAATGCTCTAGGGATCACGTTCTCTTCAGGGGACGGGGTCTCCGTCCGCGTTGGTGCAGTTGTCAGTTGCATGATTCGCGGCGGACGACCTGGCATCGGCATTCGCTTTGGGGACTCAATGCTGCTGGCCGAGCCCACACTCGACTGGTATTGGGGTCGTAGCAGAGGCGGTGGAACCACCACCTGATCGACGCGGGGCGGTTTGGCCTCGCGTTTGACCATCCCGACTAACCCAGCCAAGGGGCCCATCATAGCTTTGATCGAGTCCTTCCAGGACGCCAGCTCCCAGTCGAACACTCTCTCCATTTCGAACGCACCCAGCACGAAGACCGACTCACGAAGCATACCGAAGAGCATACCGAAGAGCGCGTGCACTGCCATCCGCACGTCCGTGATGCTCTCCCAGTCCGGTTCTTGGATCGGTCCGGTGAGCTCGTTGATCAACTTGGGACGGACGAACCTCAGAATCGGGTCGCGTTCTAGCAGGCGAGCTAACTGTGTCTTGCCTAAGACATAGTCCAGTTCCTCCTCCGTGTATTGGCGTCCCGCGTTCTTGCCTCCCGTCTTGGGCAGCTCCTCGTCGGCGGATTCCGGGGCGCGCAGCTTCTTCTTCTTCTTGGGCTTGCGCTTGGCGGCGGCCTTGGTGGTGGGTGGGTTTTGGTCTTCCGCCTTCTCAGGCTTCAGACCGGTCGGACCTCGGCGTGAACCGAGGTCCGGGGTGGCTCCGTGGGGAGCCACATCGGGAACGGCAAACTGTTCATCGTAGCCCTCGTGTTCGTCGCTGGCACCATGGCCTGTCGTGAAGGTACCCTCCGAGCTCCACGACGCGTCCGGTCTCTCTTGCTCACTTGCCGTCGACGACCTTCCAATCGACGGCGCATCCACTCTAGGTTCTTGCTTGATCATTACTCCGTGTTCCGGAGTAGTACTCCCGGGTCGCGGCACCATTGTGGAGTAGCGCCCTCACAGAAATCTGCAAAGTCGTCCTCGCACAAACCCGTCGCGTCCGCTGTCGGTGGGCGCGTCGGGTATTTCCCCGGGACTTGAGTAGCGTATCTCAGGATAGGGTAACGAGTAGCTCAAGCTTGGAGCGTGAAGGCTTCTTTACTGGGACGGTCTTGTCCTTGATCCGTATTTTCTCCTTTCTTGCCCTTGAACACGTGCAGTTATCGGTGCGTCGCGTCCTTGGGGGTGGGTGGCGTTATCGGGGCCGGCACGGGTCTTCGCCTTCAGCGACGCGTTATCGGGCGTGCTTGGACGGTATCGTTTAACGTGTCCCTCCTGTTGGGCACGGGTCTGAGGGTGCGTGCACCGGCGACCGAGGGACGGGGGGCCGCGTTATCGGGGCGGCTCTGCTTGTCGGCACTCGGAGGCCTTGGACCGAAAGGGAGAAATCCACTTGAGCGGCACAAAGAAGATTCGGGACTGAGCCTTACACCTATGCTATGCTACCGACTGAGTACTTGAAGATTGCTAAGCTACGGTTCCATGCCTAACCCTGCTTCAATGACGCATACCCTGATTTATGATGCTTGATCTCTGAGACGGGGTCCTCCAGACCGCGTCTCAGGGATTCCTAGGACGGGGTCGTCCTAGACCTGAGACGGAGTCATTCAAGCGGGGTGTCACTAAAATGGGGTCTTCCTAGAGCCCTGAATGACGGCTCCGACCCCGACTTGGCATCTGAGGCGTCTGTCACCCCTTTCCGCAGAAGATTCCGTACAGATCGCGTTCCTTCACTCTGGACAACGGTCCTCTGGCGCGCCTCGCTCGTCACTTCTCATCTCGCGGTCTGCTTCACCACACGAGTAAACCTTCAAGATGACTAGGTTCGGCCTGTCATCTTGTTTCTTGCAGTGAGAGCTAGTCTCACTGGGGGCTGCAGTCCTCAGTGTCGCGTGCCCGATGTCGGCACGCGTGACTGCATTACCAGTAGGGCGCCCCGCGCCTACTGGATGTTCGCGTTTTTTGTTGGTCCGCGGCGATGCCTAGCATCGCCACGACGGCCACCTCCAGGGGGCACGGGAGCTGTGCACTCCAGTGCAAAGTGACCGATCCTTCCGCAACGGAAGCATCGCGCGTTGGCTCCCTGCTGCTGGTGACCAGCAGTTGTTGCGTTCGAGAGGTCCATTGGCTCCGGACTTCCCGTCCTCGCTACCGGGCGCGGTTGCGCCCTCGGCACGTTCACATGCAGTGTAGCCTGCCGCAGGCTAAACTCTTCTTGCATGGCAAGAGTAATCGCAGCTTCGAGAGTACTCGGGTACTCTCGGAAGAGATAGGTCTTCACGGGCCCATCTCTAAGTCCCTTCATGAACGTGACGACCTTGGTCGCCTCGTCAATCGGGTTAGTCACGATATTTGATACCAAGTATCGTGCGCGCTGCGCGTAAGCATGGACGTCATGCTTACCCTGCTGTAGGTCGAGGGACTCCGCCCTCAAGTGGAACTCGTTTTGCGGGGGCTCAAACGCTTGTTTGAGCTCCTCTCTGAATACTTCGTACGTGCTGAAGAACGTAGGATCGGAGCGTCGGCGTTCATACGCCCTACTCCTTGCGCGTCCGCCAAGGCAGGACATGGCGAACACGACCTTCGACAGCGGATCGACGATACGTCGAGCCGCTATGGCTGTGTCGAGCTCAACAAAAAAGCCACCGGAGGAGAGGCTCGCCCTCTCTTCCCACGTAATTGCTTACGCTCAATTTCAATGGTTGAGCACGCGGTGTCGTCCCTGACGACGCCATTGTTGAGGAAGCAGCATCACGCTGTTCCTTCATGATGAACCCCAGAGCAACACCATGTTGCTCCGTCGGCGATAGCGTACGCAGCATCGTAGCTATCGCCGCTTCTCCAATGACTGTTGACAGTCGTTGGAGGGCTTCCCACTCTGGGTCAGACAGGTGGGGGCAGTCAGCGCGTGCAACATGCGTTGCAGGCGTGTTGGAGCTCTCCATGGGCACCTCCGTGCTCATGGGGTTCTCGGTTCCGCGTTCGTACACCTCGTACGAACGTCAAGCAGTCGGTCGTTGGACGGACTACAAAGTGCTACCAGGTGTTGTGGGTCTAACTTGACTCACTACTTTAGCTTACACGTTGCGCTACGTGTATGAGGAAGCGTAAGTACTTAGTAATAACTTGAGTTAATTATACTTGAGTACACAAATATAATTTCAATCAAATAAAGACTCAAAGTGACTTAGATTAGGTAAAATGAGAACTATATTGCTTGTAAATTGATCTTCCTCCTAAATCTGCTAAAACTGTTTATCATCTATGAAAGGGTTGGCAGCGGCTGGCTGTCAGAGCCCCGCTAACATGCATGTCTCTGATTGGAAAGATGCTGCTTTCTACCAATAGGGTCTTTGGGTATGTGTGGACCACTCATTGTGGTGGTACACTTCAATGTATCCATTGGTGTGTCTTACACCAAGGTGAGGAAGTATCCAAAACTTTTAACAGATAACCTATCTGTTCAATTCACAAGTGGCTTGCAGCCACTTGTGCGTGTAACCCCGTTACCCCCCCCCCCCTTAAGGTTAGACGCGCGGGGTCTCCGCACGTCAATCTTTGGAATTGACCATTCGTCAATTCTCCGCGTTTGGAGAAGAAATCCGCGCTCATTCAACGATGAGCGCGCCTCAGAAGAAGTCCGCAAAGTCGGTGGGGAGTCATCTCTCCATCGACGACTACTTCGAACGCCAGAAAGCGAAGTACGGCGACGTCGTCGACTTCGACGACGACGATGAAGACATGGAGGGCGAGAAGGACTCGTCCTCAAAGCACAAAGACTCAGTGTCGAGCGAGTCGCTCGACCCCCACGCAAAGAATATTCGCCCTCGTGAAGGGGACCCTTCGAGCTCGAAGCGTTCGCGAACTGAGAGTGATACCCCACTCGCTTCCGCTGGGGCTCTCAGTTCTCCGCACGCTCCAACTGCAGCGCGTGATTCCAAAGCTCAAGGCTCTCCGCGCGCTGCAGGTGCAGCGCGCGATCCGTGGATGCCGTCCGCGTCCGAGATCGCGGACCGGTATGGGAACTCGGTACCTCCGAATGAGGTTCCGCTGTACGTATGCAGCGCCATCAAAGATGACGCTGTGGCTGCCGAGCTGCACTTTGATGCGGAAACGCATCAAAGGCGCGATTACTACATCGGACTCTTTCATGAGCTCCGATGGTTTCAAAGCAAGAAGACCTCTTCTCGCAGCAAAGTGCCCGAATGGCAGGCACTTTGTCAAAGCTGGAACGCCTTTGTTGAGAACTTCAACAAGAGGCCGAGTGCTTACCGTGATCGGATTAAGCAAGCGCGTGATCGCTTCGAGACGTACTCGAAGCGTGGAAAGCTGGAGCAACTTCATGTTGCTGCTGAGGAGGCAAATGTGCCGTGCGCTGTGCCCGAGGGCTTTCAGTGCACGAAGTGCTTTCCAGGCGCGGTCCGCTTGAGCGACCGCGACCTGAACGGGTACACGTCGTTCCGTGTGTCCGAGAGTCTCAAAGAGCTCCGTGCTAAGTTCTTAGCACGTGAGGGTTCGGGCGCTGGCGATGATCGCAGCGCTCGTGTTACTTCCTCTGTGCCAGCGCGTACTGCTCCTCGTACGCCCTCACCATTTCCGGAACGTCCTCCAGCAAGACGTTCCGCGGCTCCCATGTATCTCGATGGGGAGGAAATCCTCTCCAACGAATACGAAAACGAGCCCCTTGAGGGTTCGTTTTCGGGATACTATGGTCAACAATCCGCTCAACAATCCAGCGGGTTGAGCCGCGGGCATCACGGATCGGCGGTGGCGGGGGTGGGAACACGCCCCGGGTATGATCAGCCCCGGGCTGATCAATTCACGTCTCTCCACGACCGGGTGACCGCCGTGGAGCGTCTGCAGGGCGCTGAGTTCGCCGCCCTGAAACAGGAGCTGGCGAACCAGAAGGCCAAGTCGCGGCGGTCTCGCAGACCGCCTCGAATATCCAGGTCGAGTTGGGGACCCAGATGAAGGGGTTGCTCCAGCGCGTCCGCGCGCTGGAGGAGAGGCTGCTCGTCGCCGAGGCCAAGTCCTCCGCTTCTGCCTCGGCTCCTGCCGAGGCTTCGGGTCAGCCGAGCTAGATGGCTCGTGCTGCAGGTACGGCTTCAGCCGTCCGACGTAAAAGGTTGGATGGAGGCGCATGCTAGACGGTATGTCTAGCGTGTAAGCGTTGCCGTGCCGTGCCAACACAGTGAACGGCCCGATGAAGCGCGGAGGAAGCTTACTTGCTCCGAAATCCGAAACTGCATGTTTAGGCAGGTTTTGAGTAGCTAACAAAACTAATGAACCAACAATGAACTAACTTTGAATTCATTTGTGTTGCCTCTGCCCGCATTGTCTGCGTTCAGCTTCTGTTGATCAACAGAAGCTGCTATTGTGTCTTGGACAAACCGAATCACGGCTTGTCTTTTGGTGATGAAACTGATTGCATCCGAGCTGAAGTCATTCAGCTCGCTCTCCGCTAGAGGCCCGGTCTCTGCGTGGTTCTTTGCGGTGTCTGCGCACTGCGCAGACCCGTGGTCGTTGGCCTTGTTGTTGGGGGAGTCTGCGCCCTGCGCAGACTCATGTGTTTGTCCATTGTTGCAGCCGACACTGTGCAAGTGTCAGCGGTTTTCTGCGGCTGTTGTATTGCAGTCGTAGATCCTCCCCCACTTAAAGTGGGAGCCATCACTCCGAGTAAACTCGGTAGGCGTGGATGCCGCATGGCATTCACGAAGAACGGTGTATGCCCGGTCGAGGCATGCACTGAGTTGTTGATGGCAAACTCTGCCATCGATAAGCACTCGCTCCAGTATTGGAACGAGTGAGCGTAGCTCTTCAACATATCGACGAGCACGCGGTTCAAGCGCTCGGTTTGGCCGTCCGTCTGCGGATGATCCGCAGTCGCCATGGAAAGCTGGCTCCCAAGAAGTGTAAACACTTCTTGCCACAGATGCGCTGTGAAGCGCGGGTCTCTGTCCGACACGATGTCGGACGGCATGCCATGGTGTTTGAACACCATGTCGACGAGCAGACGGGCCGTCTGCTTCGCGGTCACCTCTGATGGCACCGCAGCAAGATGTACCATCTTGCTGAAGCGGTCGCCGAAGACCACAACACCGGTGTTCCCTCCGCTATCCGGGGGAAGACCAAAGATGAAGTCCAAAGACATGGACTTCCAACACTCCGACGGAGTCGGTAGTGATAGCAGTGGAGCCTGCGCGAATGGCGCAGGCTTCACGCGTTGTCGTCGACTGCATTATAAAGAAGCAGTCCGTCGTGCACCCGCTATCGGTGTGCACGCGCACGAAGGTGCTTGGGCAGCTTCTGACGGGACCTGTCAGAAGGCGCTGTGCCATAGGCCAGCAAGAGCTTCGCGTCCGCGTCGTGTGCGTACGCGGCCTTCACATCATCCAACAGAGACGATGTGGGTTTGCTCGATCGCATGACGTCAATGGCATTGACGTCAACAGCTTCTGCGTAGTCCAGTCGACGTGATAACGCGTCGGCCACTACATTCCATCTTCCGGGTTTGTATTCAACCCGGAAGTTATATTCGGCAAAGAATGAGAGCCATCTCGCCATTCTTTGTGATATGTGTGGCGACTTCACTGCAGTGCGCAGTGATGCATGGTCGGTGTAGACCACAAACGGTCTACTTCCAAGCAAATACACTCGGAACTTTGCGAGTGCGTACTTCATGGCAAGGCGTTCCTTGTCATGCACCGGATAGTTGCGCTCAGCTGGCTTCAGCTGACGCGATTGGTAGTAGGCGACACGATCACGGCCCTCGCGATCGTGCTGCATCAACGCGCATCCGATCGCGAAATCGGATGCGTCACACACTACGTGAAATGGGCGATCTTGGTCAGCCACTGCCAAGATCGGCGCCTCAGTCAAGCCCCGCTTGACTGCATCGAATGCCTTTTGGCAATTGGGTGTCCAATTCCACACAGCTTCTTTCTTAAGAAGCTGTGACAGCGGGCGGGTCTTGCCCGCGTAATCCTCCACGTACTTGCACAAGTACGTGGCCAAGCCAAGGAACTGCCTCAGTTCCTTGACACTTGAAGGCGTTGGCCATTCGTTAATCACTCTGACCTTTTCTGGGTCAGGGCGGACACCATTCTTCCCTACGAGACACCCGAGGACGGGTATCTCGCTCGCCCCGAAGATACACTTCTTCAGGTTCGCGTAGAGCTTATGCTTTCGCATAAGCTCAAGTAGCTGCCGGAGATGCACCCTGTGCGTCTCTACGTCGGTCTTCCCGTCCACAGCCCGGCTGTGGATGAATACATCATCGAAGTAGCTCGGTGCGAAGTCGCGCACCGAGCGCAACAAGTGCGTCACGCACCTGTTGAAAGTCGCAGGGGCATTCTTAAGCCCCTGTGGCATTACTAGCCATTCCCAGAGCATGCCGCTTGGCGTGCTCACTGCCGTGAGAGGAATATCGCTCTCACGCATTAGGATTTGATAAAATCCATCTCGCAAGTCGAGAGCACTGTAAACGGTGCTCCCGGCCATCGAATCGATGATAACATCTTTTCGTGGTATCGGCGTCTGCGCCGGTACCGTCGCATCGTTCAGCTTGTTGTAGGCATGAACGATGCGCCATCCGCCCTGTGGCTTCTTGACACAGAACGTCGGAGCACTGTGCGGGGACTTTGATTCCCGCACTTGTCCTGCTTTACGACGACTTTCAAAGAAGTCGTCGATCGCTTTCACTTGCTCTCGCGGCAGTGGCCACTGCCGCGTGACACAGTACTTCGTGCCCGGCACGAGATCAATCTCGTGCTGAATGCCCTTATCCTGCGGAAGTTCCGCAGGAATCTCTTCCGGGAGTACGTCTTTGTACTCCCTCAACAATTTGTAATAGGGACTCGACTTCAGCGAGTCCCAACCTTGTTCCTCGAAGCGCTCTCGCTTCGTCTTCGCACTGAGAGTGTCTTCACTCTCAGTGGTACTTCCCATGAAGAGCTGCCTCAGCTCTTCGCTCTCGCTCGCCGTTCTTTCGCTGTCCGAAAGAACGCAGACTTGTTCGATGCGTCCATCGTGCAAGTCGCGCGTGAAGCGCTTCCAGCTCATGGCTGGAAGCAAAGTCAACTCCGACGCCGTCGTCGGAGGACTAGCGAGTTCCATGTCGCGATACTGGAATCCAGTATCGGTGCGCGTCAAGACGCTTAGCGTCTTGACATTCGGCGTCACCGCCGCAGTCTGCCCAGCAGACTGCTCTTGTTGCGTCTCGGTCCCGGACCGAGACTTGCGCAGCGTTTTCCACTTGCGCCGTCTTCCTGTTGTGCGGAGCCCGGCTCCGCACAGTTGTTCTTCTGGTCCAGGCCCGGCCGTGGACTGTCGTTCGCCCTAGACGCGTCGGCTCCCGGAGCCGACGCGTCGTTGTCGACCTGACCGCTTCGGGTCAGGGACTGTCCCTTACACGCTTGAACGTGGGTGTTGGTTCCCGGAACCAGTACATCTTTTTCTTCCGACGTCGGCAGCATTGCCGACGTTGGTCTCACTTGTGCGCGCCCTCGCGCACTTCCTGGGCACTCCGGGATAGCAGCATTAAGCGCTGTCTCGACTGGTGAGCCGCGCGCACCTGTTGGTGCGTGCGCTGCGGTGACAGGGCCATCGCTCTCTGTTCCGCTGTCGCGTCCGAAGCGCACGAGCGTGCGCTTCTTCCAGTCTATCACCGGATCATGCCGTGCAAGCCACGGCATGCCCATTACTACGTCGAACTTATCGTCCAGGTCCAGGACGATAAAGTGTTCGACAAACACTCGTTGTTTGTACGAGAAGCGCACGTTCACGACGCGCGCGCTTCTCGGTCTTCACGATGGCACCTGTTGCTAGTCGCACTTCCAGAAGACTTTTAGGTACATTTACCTCCTCGAAGGCAAGTCTCGACAGGCTTCGTAGTCGAACAAAGTTGTTCGACGCGCCTGAATCTACCAAAGCTCGAAGAGAGTCACTCGCTCTCTTCGAGTAAACCTTCAAGATGACTAGGTTCGGTCTGTCATCTTGTTTCTTGCAGTGAGAGCTAGTCTCACTGGGGGCTGCAGTCCTCAGTGTCGCGTGCCCGATGTCGGCACGCGCGACTGCATTACCAGTAGGGCGCCCCGCGCCTACTGGATGTTCGCTTTTTTTGTTGGTCCGCGGTGATGCGTAGCATCGCCACGACGGCCACCTCCAGGGGGCATGGGAGCTGTGCACTCCCGTGCAAAGTGACCGATCCTTCCGCAACGGAAGCATCGCGCGTTGGCTCCCTGCTGCTGGTGACCAGCAGTTGTTGCGTTCGAGAGGTCCATTGGCTCCGGACTTCCCGTCCTCACTACCGGGCGCGGTTGCGGCCTCGGTACGTTTACATGGAGTTTAGCCTGCCGCAGGCTAAACTCTTCTTGCATGGCAAGAGTGATTGCAGCTTCGAGAGTACTCGGGTACTCTCGGAAGAGATAGGTCTTCACGGGCCCATCTTTAAGTCCCTTCATGAACGTGACGACCTTGGTCGCCTCGTCAATCGGGTTAGTCACGATATTTGATACCAAGTATCGTGCGCGCTGCGCGTAAGCATGGACGTCATGCTTACCCTGCTGTAGGTCGAGGGACTCCGCCCTCGACCGGAACTCGTTTTGCGGGGGCTCAAACGCTTGTCTGAGCTCCTCTTTGAACACTTCGTACGTGCTGAAGCACGTAGGATCGGAGAGTCGGCGTCCATACGCCCAACTCCTTGCGCGTCCACCTAGGCAGGACATGGCGAACGGGACCTTCGACAGTGGGTCGACGATGCGTCGAGCCGCTATGGCTGTGTCGAGCTCGACAAGCCACCGGAGGAGAGGCTCGCCCTCTCTTCCCACGTAATTGCTTACGCTCAATTTCAATGGTTGAGCACGCGGTGTCGTCCCTGGCGACGCCGTCACTTAGGAAGCAGCATCACGCTGTTCCTTCCTGATGAAGCCCAGAGCAACACCATGTTGCTCCGTCGGCGATATCGTACGCAGCATCGTAGCTATCGCCGCTTCTCCAATGACTGTTGATAGTCGTTGAAGGGCTTCCCACTCTGGGTCGAGGTGGTCAACGCGTGCAACATGCGTTGCAGGCGTGTTGGAGCTGTCCATAGGCACCTCCGTGCTCATGTGGTTCTCGGCTCCGCGTTCGTACAGCTCGTACGAACGTCAAGCAGTCGGTCGTTGGACGGACTACAAAGTGCTACCAGGTGTTGTGGGTCTAACTTGACTCACTACTTTAGCGTACACGTTGCGCAACGTGTATGAGGAAGCGTAAGTACTTCGTAATTACTTAGGTTAATTATATTTGAGTACACAAATATAAGTTAAGTAACAAAAGGATTCCAAGTGACTTAGATTAGGTAAAATGAGAACTGTATTGTTTGTAAATTGATCTTCCTCTAAAATCTGCTAAAAACTGTTTATCATCTATGAAAGGGTTGGCAGCGGCTGGCTGTCAGAGCCCCGCTAATATGCATGTCTCTGATTGGTAGAAAGATGTTGCTTTCTACCAATAGGATCTTTTGGGTGTGTGTGGACCACTCACTGTGGTGGTCCACTTCAATGTATCCATCGGTGTGTCTTACACCAATGTGAGGAAGTATCCAAAACGTTTAACAGATAACCTATCTGTTAAATTCACAAGTGGCTTGCAGCCACTTGTACGTGTAACCCCGTTACACCATCCCCCCCCTTAAGGTTAGACGCGCGGGGTCCCCGCACGTCAATCTTTGGAATTGACCATTCGTCAATTCTCCGCGTTTGGAGAAGAAATCCGCGCTCATTCAACGATGAGCGCGCCTCAGAAGAAGTCCGCAAAGTCGATGGGGAGTCATCTCTCCATCGACGACTACTTCGAACGCCAGAAGGCGAAGTACGGTGACGTCGTCGACTTCGACGACGACGATGAAGACATGGAGGGCGAGGAGGACTCGCCCTCAAAGCGTAAAGACTCAGTGTCGAGCGAATCGCTCGACCCTCATGCCAAGAACGTTCGCTCGCGTGAAGGGGACGAATCGGACGCTTCGAGTTCGAAGCGTTCGCGAACTGAGAGCAATACCCCACTCGCTTCAGCTGGGGCTCTCAGTACTCCGCGCGCTGCTGCTGCAGCGCGTAATGTTAAAGCTCAAGGCTCTCCGCGCGCTGCGCCTGCAGCGCGCGATCCATGGATGCCGTCCGCGTCCGAGATCGCGGACCGGTTTGGGAACTCGGTACCTCCGAATGAGGTTCCGCTGTACGTATGCAGCGCCATCAAAGATGACGCTGTGGCTGCCGAGCTGCACTTTGATGCGGAAACGCATCAAAGGCGCGATTACTACATCGGACTCTTTCATGAGCTCCGATGGTTTCAAAGCAAGAAGACCTCTTCTCGCGGCAAAGTGCCCGAATGGCAGGTACTTTGTCAAAGCTGGAACGCCTTTGTTGAGAACTTCAACAAGAGGCCGAGTGCTTACCGTGATCGGATTAAGCAAGCGCGTGATCGCTTCGAGACGTACTCGAAGCGTGGAAAGCTGGAGCAACTTCATGTTGCTGCTGAGGAGGCAAATGTGCCGTGCGCTGTGCCCGAGGGCTTTCAGTGCACGAAGTGCTTTCCAGGCGCGGTCCGCTTGAGCGACCGCGACCTGAACGGGTACACGTCGTTCCGTGTGTCCGAGAGTCTCAAAGAGCTCCGTGCTAAGTTCTTAGCACGTGAGGGTTCGGGCGCTAGCGATGATCGCAGCGCTCGTGTTACTTCCGCTGCGCCAGCGCGTACTGCTCCTCGTACGCCCTCACCATTTCCGGAACGTCCTCCAGCAAGACGTTCCGCGGCTCCCATGTATCTCGATGGGGAGGAAATCCTCTCCAACGAATACGAAAACGAGCCCCTTGAGGGTTCGTTTTCGGGATACTATGGTCAACAATCCGCTCAACAATCCAGCGGGTTGAGCCGCGGGCATCACGGATCGGCGGTGGCGGGGGTGGGAACACGCCCCGGGTATGATCAGCCCCGGGCTGATCAATTCACGTCTCTCCACGACCGGGTGACCGCCGTGGAGCGTCTGCAGGGCGCTGAGTTCGCCGCCCTGAAACAGGAGCTGGCGAACCAGAAGGCCAAGTCGCGGCGGTCTCGCAGACCGCCTCGAATATCCAGGTCGAGTTGGGGACCCAGATGAAGGGGTTGCTCCAGCGCGTCCGCGCGCTGGAGGAGAGGCTGCTCGTCGCCGAGGCCAAGGCTTCCGCTTCTGCCTCGGCTCCTGCCGAGGCTTCGGGTCAGCCGAGCTAGATGGCTCGTGCTGCAGGTACGGCTTCAGCCGTCCGACGTAAAAGGTCGGATGGAGGCGCATGCTAGACGGTATGTCTAGTGTGTATGCGTTGCCGTGCCGTGCCAACACAGTGAACGGCCCTATGAAGCGCGGAGCAAGCTTGCTTGCTCCGAAATCCGAAACAGCATGTCTAGGCAGGTTTTGGGTAGCTAACAAAACTAATGAACCAACAATGAACTAACTTTGAATTCGTTTGGGTTGCCTCTGCCCACATCGTCTGCGTTTAGCTTCTGTCTATCCACAGAAGCTGCTATTGCGTCTTGGACAAACCGAATTACGGCTTGTCTTTTGGTGATGAAACTGATTGCATCCGAGCTAAAGTCATTCGCTCGCTCTCCGCTAGAGGCCCGGCCTCTGTGTGGTTCTTCGCGGTGTCTGCGCCCTGCGCAGACCCGTCGTCTTTGTCCTTGTTGTTGCAGCTGACACTGTGCAGGTGTCAGCGGTTTCCTGCGGCTGCTGTATTGCAGTCGTAGATCCTCCCCCACTTAAAGTGGGAGTCATCATTCCGAGTAAACTCGGTAGACGTGGATGCCGCATGGCATTCACATAAAACGGTGTATGCCCGGTCGAGGCATGCACCGAGTGGTTGATGACGAATTTTGCTATCGACAAACACTCGCTCCAGTATTGGAATGAGTGAGCGTAGCCCTTGAAATGTCGACGAGCACGCGATTCACGCGCTCGGTTCGACCGTCCGTCTGCGGATGATCCGCAGTCGACATGGAAAGCTGGCTCCCAAGAAGTGTAAACACTTCTTGCCACAGATGCGCTGTGAAGCGCGGGTCTCTGTCCGACACGATGTCGGACGGCATGACATGGTGTTTGAACACCATGTCGACGAGCAGACGGGCCGTCTGCTTCGCGGTCACCTCTGATGGTACCGCAGCAAGATGTACCATCTTGCTGAAGCGGTCGCCGAAGACCACAACACCGGTGTTCCCTCCGCTATCCGGGGGAAGACCAAAGATGAAGTCCAAAGACATGGACTTCCAACACTCCGACGGAGTCGGTAGTGATAGCAGTGGAGCCTGCGCCATTCGCGCAGGCTTCACGCGTTGGCATACCTTGCAAGCACGGATGTACTTGCGCACCCACTTATACTGGTGGTGCCAGTAGAAGTCGCGCGTGAGAAGGACGTAAGTCTTCTCACGTCCGAGATGTCCCGCAGTCGGGGCATCATGATACTCGTACATGATCCTGAGTCGCAGGTCATGGTCATTTGGCACGACAACGCGATCCGCGTTGTCGTCGACTGCATTATAAAGAAGCAGTCCGTCGTGCACCCGATATCGGTGTGCACGCGCACGAAGGTGTTTGGGCAGCTTCTGACGGGACCTGTCAGAAGGCGCTGTGCCATATGCCAGCAAGAGTTTCGCGTCCGCGTCGTGCGCGTACGCGGCCTTCACATCATCCAACAGAGATGATGTGGGTTTGCTCGATTGCATGGCGTCAACGGCATTGGCATCAACAGCTTCTGCATAGTCCGGCCGACGTGATAACGCGTCGGCCACCACGTTCAATCTTCCGGGTTTGTATTCGACCCGGAAGTTATACTCCGCAAAGAATGAGAGCCATCTCGCCATTCTTTGTGATATGTGTGGCGACTTCACTGCGGTACGCAGTGAAGCATGGTCGGTGTAGACCACAAACGGTCTACTCCCAAGCAAATACACTCGGAACTTTGCGAGTGCATACTTCATGGCAAGGAGTTCCTTGTCATGCACTGGATAGTTGCGCTCAGCTGACGCGATTGGTAGTAGACGACACGACCACGGCCCTCGTGATCGTGCTGCATCAATGCGCATCCGATCGCGAAATCGGATGCGTCACACACTACGTGAAATGGGCGATCTTGGTCAGCCACTGCCAAGATCGGCGCCTCAGTCAAGCCCCGCTTGACTGCATCGAATGCCTTTTGACAATCGGTTGTCCAATTCCACACAGCTTCTTTCTTAAGAAGCTGTGACAGCGGGCGGATCTTGCCCGTGTAATCTTCCACGTACTTGCACAAGTACGTGGCCAAGCCAAGGAACTGCCTCAGTTCCTTGACACTTGAAGGCGTTAGCCATTCATTGATCACTCTGACCTTTTCCGGGTCAGGGCGAACACCATTCTTCCCTACGAGACACCCGAGGACGGGTATCTCGCTCGCCCCGAAGATACACTTCTTCAGGTTCGCGTAGAGCTTATGCTTTCGCATAAGCTCAAGTAGCTGCCGGAGATGCACCCTGTGCATCTCTACGTCGGTCTTCCCGTCCACAGCCCGGCTGTGGATGAATACATCATCGAAGTAGCTCGGTGCGAAGTCGCGCACCGAGCGCAACAAGTGCGTCACGCACCTGTTGAAAGTCGCAGGGGCGTTCTTAAGCCCCTGTGGCATTACTAGCCATTCCCAGAGCATGCCGCTTGGCGTGCTCACTGCCGTGAGAGGAATATCGCTCTCACGCATTAGGATTTGATAAAATCCATCTCGCAAGTCGAGAGCACTGTAAACGGTGCTCCCGGCCATCGAATCGATGATAACATCTTTTCGTGGTATCGGCGTCTGCGCCGGTACCGTCGCATCGTTCAGCTTGTTGTAGGCATGAACGATGCGCCATCCGCCCTGTGGCTTCTTGACACAGAACGTCGGAGCACTGTGCGGGGACTTTGATTCCCGCACTTGTCTCTGTTTTACGACGACTTTCAAAGAAGTCGTCGATCGCTTTCACTTGCTCTCGCGGCAGTGGCCACTGCCGCGTGACACAGTACTTCGTGCCCGGCACGAGATCAATCTCGTGCTGAATGCCCTTATCCTGCGGAAGTTCCGCAGGAATCTCTTCCGGGAGTACGTCTTTGTACTCCCTCAACAATTGTAATAGGGACTCGACTTCAGCGAGTCCCAACCTTGTTCCTCGAAGCGCTCTCGCTTCGTCTTCGCACTGAGAGTGTCTTCACTCTCAGTGGTACTTCCCATGAAGAGCTGTCTCAGCTCTTCGCTCTCGCTCGCCGTTCTTTCGCTGTCCGAAGAACTCAGACTTGCTCGATGCGTCCATCGTGCAAGTCGCGTGAAGCGCTTCCAGCTCATGGCTGGAAGCGAAGTCAACTCCGACGCCGTCGTCGGAGGACTAGCGAGTTCCATGTCACGATACTGGAATCCAGTATCGGTGCGCGTCAAGACGCTTAGCGTCTTGACATTCGGCGTCACCGCCGCAGTCTGCCCAGCAGACTGCTCTTGTTGCGTCTCGGTCCCGGACCGAGACTTGCGCAGCGTTTTCCGCTTGCGCCGTCTTCTTGTTGTGCGGAGCCCGGCTCCGCACAGTTGTTCTTCTTGTCCAGGCTCGGCCGTGGACAGTTGTTCGCCGGCGGACCCTGTCCGCGGGCGCGCGGTATCAAGCCCGGCTTGACCGCATTTTCCTTCGTGCAGCCCGGCTGCACGGTAATGTGTCCCTTCGCCGGCAGACCCTGTCTGCGGGCGCGCGATATCAAGCCCGGCTTGATCGCATGGCGCTTCGTCGTGCAGCCTGGCTGCACGACAGCATGCAAATTGCGTCAGTGCGGTACGTTTGCAACCGTCCGCACTGTTTGCAGCGTCAACTCCCGGAGTTGACACGCCTTCGTCACCTCGACGCCAATCATTGGCGGAGCCCCTCATGACCGAGGGTGCGTCGGCTCCCGGAGCCGACGCGTCGTTGTCGACCTGACCGCTTCGGGTCAGGGACTGTCCCTTACACGCTTGAACGTGGGTGTTGGTTCCCGGAACCAACACATCTTTTTCTTCCGACGTCGGCAGCATTGCCGACGTGGGTCTCACTTGTGCGCGCCCTCGCGCACTTCCTGGGCACTCCGGGACAGCAGCATGAAGCGCTGTCTCGACTGGTGAGCCGCGCGCACCTGCTGGTGCGCGCGCTGCGGTAACAGGGCCATCGCTCTCTGTTCCGCTATCGCGTCCGAAGCGTACAAGCGTGCGCTTCTTCCAGTCTATCACCGGATCATGCCGTGCAAGCCACGGCATGCCCATTACTACGTCGAACTTATCGTCCAGGTCCAGGACGATAAAGTGTTCGACAAACACTCGTTGTTTGTACGAGAAGCGCACGTTCACGACGCGCGCGCTTCTCGGTCTTCACTATGGCACCTGTTGCCAGTCGTACCTCCAGAAGACTTCGAGGTGTATCTACCTCCTCGAAGTCAAGTCTCGACAGGCTTCGTAGTCGAACAAAGTTGTTCGACGCGCCTGAATCTACCAAAGCTCGAAGAGAGTCACTCGCTCTCTTCGAGTAAACCTTCAAGATGACTAGGTTCGGCCTGTCATCTTGTTTCTTGCAGTGAGAGCTGGTCTCACTGGGGGCTGTAGTCCCCAGTGTCGCGTGCTCAATGTCGGCACGCGTGACTGCATTACCAGTAGGGCGCCCCGCGCCTACTGGATGTTCGCGTTGTTGTTGGTCCGCGGCGATGCCTAGCATCACCACGACGGCCACCATTGTAGTGCACGGGAGCCGTGTACTCTCTGGCAAAGTGACCGATCCTTCCGCAACGGAAGCATCGCGCGTTGGCTCCCTGCTGCTGGTGACCAGCAGCCGTTGCATTCGAGAGGTCCATTTGGTTCCGGACCTCTCGTGCTCACTACCGGGCGCGGTTGCGACCTCGGCACGTTCACATGCAGTTTAGCCTGCCGCAGGCTAAACTCTTCTTGCATGGCAAGAGTGATCGCAGCTTCGAGAGTACTCGGGTACTCTCGGAACAGATAGGTCTTCACGGGCCCATCTCTAAGTCCCTTCATGAACGTGACGACCTTGGTCGCCTCGTCAATCGGGTTAGTCACGATATTTGATACCAAGTATCGTGCGCGCTGCGCGTAAGCATGGACGTCATGCTTACCCTGCTGTAGGTCGAGGGACTCCGCCCTCGACCGGAACTCGTTTTGCGGGGGCTCAAACGCTTGTCTGAGCTCCTCTTTGAACACTTCGTACGTGCTGAAGCACGTAGGATCGGAGAGTCGGCGTCCATACGCCCAACTCCTTGCGCGTCCACCTAGGCAGGACATGGCGAACGGGACCTTCGACAGTGGGTCGACGATGCGTCGAGCCGCTATGGCTGTGTCGAGCTCGACAAGCCACCGGAGGAGAGGCTCGCCCTCTCTTCCCACGTAATTGCTTACGCTCAACTTTAATGGTTGAGCACGCGGTGTCGTCCCTGACGACGCCGTCACTTAGGAAGCAGCATCACGCTGTTCCTTCATGATGAACCCCAGAGCAACACCATGTTGCTCCGTCGGCGATATCGTACGCAGCATCGTAGCTATCGCCGCTTCTCCAATGACTGTTGATAGTCGTTGAAGGGCTTCCCACTCTGGGTCAGACAGGTGGGGGCGGTCAACGCGTGCAACATGCGTTGCAGGCGTGTTGGAGCTGTCCATAGGCACCTCCGTGTTCATGTGGTTCTCGGTTCCGCGTTCGTACTCCTCGTACGAACGTCAAGCAGTCGGTCGATGGACGGGCTACAAAGTGCTACCAGGTGTAGTGGGTCTAACTTGACTCACTACTTTAGCTTACACGTTGCGCTACGTGTATGAGGAAGCGTAAGTACTTAGTAATAACTTGAGTTAATTATACTTGAGTACACAAATATAATTTCAATCAAATAAAGACTCAAAGTGACTTAGATTAGGTAAAATGAGAACTGTATTGTTTGTAAATTGATCTTCCTCCTAAATCTGCTAAAACTGTTTATCATCTATGAAAGGGTTGGCAGCGGCTGGCTGTCAGAGCCCCGCTAACATGCATGTCTCTGATTGGTAGAAAGATGCTGCTTTCTACCAATAGGGTCTTTGGGTAGGTGTGGACCACTCATTGTTGCGGCCCACCTCAATGTATCCATTGGTGTGTCTTACACCAAGGTGAGGAAGTATCTAAAACTTTTAACAGATATCTTATCTGTTAAAATCACAAGTGGCTGGTAGCCACTTGTGCGGGTAACACCGTTACAGTGGTTGAAAGTGGGTGGGAAGTAGTTGGTGGTGGGGAGGAAGTTTAAGGGTTGAAGGTGTTGTTGTTGTGGAGGTGGTTGTGAACATGTGGATTTAAATAAGATGGTGGTGTACAACGGATGTTGTGAAAATTTGTGTGTGATGGTTAGAAATGGTTTATGGATGGGTTGGAAGGTGGTAGGTGTTAGAGATAATGTGTGACATGTTCTGTAATCATGATACGCGGTCTGAACTGCAGTCGATGGAGGTGATGGAGGCAGAACTACAGTTGCAGAGCACTTTCGCACTGTAGTCGATGGAGGTGAACCGTGCAGTCGATGGAGGCAGGTCCTCTGTGATTGGTCCATAATAGGCTGTGTCCTGTGTTCTGATTGAACAAATGTAAGAAAATGTCCTGAGTAGCGAAAGAGCACCAGTTGCGGATTAGCAACACCTCGTCTTGATAAGCTGAGAATTTGGGGAAATAGGTTCTCGCAGGTGGCGAATTCAACTTTACCACTCCCGTGTGACATAGAAAGGTCATACCACCTAATAATAAACGATAGCAATTCTGCAGCAAATATAGCTACTCGGAAGCTGGAAATTCGGGAGGGTACGTTTTGAACCACGCCGAACTTGACTATAGTGTCCAGCCATATGGTTTAGCACCAATATTCAGCCAATCAGCGATTAGCATTCGCGTTTGACGACATACAAGCCATATTGACGCAGAAATTTGGCTGTTGCGAACAGGCAGCTATATAGTCACTTTCACGAGCGTTTTCCGCCCAAAATCATATGGGTTGTAGCCAATGCGTTCTTGGAACGATCCCATACTACATTCAAGTAAAGATATGCGGAAAAGCGCACGATAAAAAGGCTGCGCTGCGAGCTTAAACAAGCGGAATAAATGCGCGCTTTCAGCGACTCACACGTGATGGTGCATCGTTCCCTGTCAAACGTGTCGCCCAAAATATATGGTGTACTGTGTTGGGTTGTCTGTGTATGTCTTAGTATCGGTCAGGCGGCTTGGGTGGTCTCTCACGAGCCGGGTGTTGATGCTATGTGTATGCAAGGGGTGCTGTTGGGATGTTGATGAGGCTGTGGTTTTGGATGAAGTGGGTGTGGAGGATGGTAGTTGTGATGGGTAGGTTGTGGTTGAACATGGTAGATGAAAATGGGAAGGTAGGTGTGTGGTGTTGGGTAGAAAGTGTAGTGGGTCTAACTTGACTCACTACTTTTGCTTACACGTTGCGCAACGTGTATGAGGAAGCGTAAGTACTTAGTAATTACTTAGGTTAATTATATTTGAATACACAAATATAAGTTAAGTAACAAAAGGATTCCAAGTGACTTAGATTAGGTAAAATGAGAACTGTATTGTTTGTAAATTGATCTTCCTCTAAAATCTGCTAAAAACTGTTTATCATCTATGAAAGGGTTGGCAGCGGCTGGCTGTCAGAGCCCCGCTAATATGCATGTCTCTGATTGGTAGAAAGATGTTGCTTTCTACCAATAGGATCTTTAGTGTGTGGACCACTCACTGTGGTGGTCCACTTCAATGTATCCATCGGTGTGTCTTACACCAATGTGAGGAAGTATCCAAAACGTTTAACAGATAACCTATCTGTTAAATTCACAAGTGGCTTGCAGCCACTTGTACGTGTAACCCCGTTACACCATCCCCCCCTTAAGGTTAGACGCGCGGGGTCCCCGCACGTCAATCTTTGGAATTGACCATTCGTCAATTCTCCGCGTTTGGAGAAGAAATCCGCGCTCATTCAACGATGAGCGCGCCTCAGAAGAAGTCCGCAAAGTCGATGGGGAGTCATCTCTCCATCGACGACTACTTCGAACGCCAGAAGGCGAAGTATGGTGACGTCGTCGACTTCGACGACGACGATGAAGACATGGAGGGCGAGGAGGGCTCGCCCTCTAAGCGCAAAGAATCAGTGTCGAGCGAATCGCTCGACCCTCATGCCAAGAACATTCGCCCGCGTGAAGGGGACGAATCGGACGCTTCGAGTTCGAAGCGTTCGCGAACTGAGAGCAATACCCCACTCGCTTCAGCTGGGGCTCTCAGTACTCCGCGCGCTGCTGCTGCAGCGCGTAATGTTAAAGCTCAAGGCTCTCCGCGCGCTGCGCCTGCAGCGCGCGATCCATGGATGCCGTCCGCGTCCGAGATCGCGGACCGGTTTGGGAACTCGGTACCTCCGAATGAGGTTCCGCTGTACGTATGCAGCGCCATCAAAGATGACGCTGTGGCTGCCGAGCTGCACTTTGATGCGGAAACGCATCAAAGGCGCGATTACTACATCGGACTCTTTCATGAGCTCCGATGGTTTCAAAGCAAGAAGACCTCTTCTCGCAGCAAAGTGCCCGAATGGCAGGCACTTTGTCAAAGCTGGAACGCCTTTGTTGAGAACTTCAACAAGAGGCCGAGTGCTTACCGTGATCGGATTAAGCAAGCGCGTGATCGCTTCGAGACGTACTCGAAGCGTGGAAAGCTGGAGCAACTTCATGTTGCTGCTGAGGAGGCAAATGTGCCGTGCGCTGTGCCCGAGGGCTTTCAGTGCACGAAGTGCTTTCCAGGCGCGGTCCGCTTGAGCGACCGCGACCTGAACGGGTACACGTCGTTCCGTGTGCCCGAGAGTCTCAAAGAGCTCCGTGCTAAGTTCTTAGCACGTGAGGGTTCGGGCGCTGGCGATGATCGCAGCGCTCGCTCTACTTCCGCTGTGCCAGTGCGTACTGCTCCTCGTACGCCCTCACCATTTCCGGAACGTCCTCCAGCAAGACGTTCCGCGGCTCCCATGTATCTCGATGGGGAGGAAATCCTCTCCAACGAATACGAAAACGAGCCCCTTGAGGGTTCGTTTTCGGGATACTGTGGTCAACAATCCGCTCAACAATCCAGCGGGTTGAGCCGCGGGCGTCACGGATCGGCGGTGGCGGGGTGGGAACACGCCCGGGTATGATCAGCCCCGGGCTGATCAGTATGCGCCTCTCCACGACCGGGTGACCGTCGTGGAGCGTCTGTAGGCGCTGAGTTCGCCGCCCTAAAACAGGAGCTGGCGAACCAGAAGGCCCAAGTCGCGGCGGTCTCGCGGACCGCCTCGAATATCCAGGTCGAGCTGGGGACCCAGATGAAGGGGTTGCTCCAGCGCGTCCGCGCGCTGGAGGAGAGGTTGCTCGTCGCCGAGGCCAAGTCCTCCGCTGCTGCCTCGGCTGCTGCCGAGGCTTCGGGTCAGCCGAGCTAGATGGCTCGTGCTGCCGGTATGGCTTCAGCCGTCCGACGTAAAAGGTCGGATGGAGGCGCATGCTAGACGGTATGTCTAGCGTGTATGCGTTGCCGTGCCGTGCCAACACAGTGAACGGCCCGATGAAGCGCGGAGCAAGCTTGCTTGCTCCGAAATCCGAAACTGCATGTCTAGGCAGGTTTTGTGTAGCTAACAAAACTAATGAACCAACTTTAAATTCATTTGTGTTGCCTCTGCCCGCATTGTCTGCGTTCAGCTTCTGTTGATCAACAGAAGCTGCCATTGTGTCTTGGACAAACCGAATCACGGCTTGTCTTTTGGTGATGAAACTGATTGCATCCGAGCTGAAGTCATTCAGCTCGCTCTCCGCTAGAGGTCCGGCCTCTGCGTGGTTCTTTGCGGTGTCTGCGCCCTGCGCAGACCCGTGGTCGTTGACCATGTTGTTGGGGGAGTCTGCGCCCTGCGCAGACTCATGTGGTTTGTCCATTGTTGCAGCTGACACTGTGCAAGTGTCAGCGGTTTTCTGCGGCTGCTGTATCGCAGTCGTAGATCCTCCCCCACTTAAAGTGGGAGCCATCACTCCGAGTAAACTCGGGAGGCGTGGATGCCGCATGGCATTCACATAAAACGGTGTATGCCCGGTCGAGGCATGCACTGAGTTATTGATGGCAAACTCTGCCATCGATAAACACTCGCTCCAGTATTGGAACGAGTGAGCGTAGCTCTTTAACATATCGACGAGCACGCGATTCACGCGCTCGGTTTGACCGTCCGTCTGCGGATGATCCGCAGTCGACATGGAAAGCTGGCTCCCAAGAAGTGTAAACACTTCTTGCCACAGATGCGCTGTGAAGCGCGGGTCTCTGTCCGACACGATGTCGGACGGCATGCCATGGTGTTTGAACACCATGTCGACGAGCAGACGGGCTGTCTGCTTCGCGGTCACCTCTGCTGGCACCGCAGCAAGATGTACCATCTTGCTGAAACGGTCTACAAAGACCACAACACCGGTGTTCCCTCTGCTGTCTGGGGGAAGACCAAAGATGAAGTCCAAAGACATGGACTTCCAACACTCCGACGGAGTCGGTAGTGATTGCAGTGGAGCCTGCGCGAATGGCGCAGGCTTCACGCGTTGGCATACCTCGCAAGCACGGATGTACTTGCGCACCCACTTATACTGGTGGTGCCAGTAGAAGTCGCGCGTGAGAA
This sequence comes from Phytophthora cinnamomi, assembly GCF_018691715.1. Lineage (NCBI taxonomy): Eukaryota > Oomycota > Peronosporomycetes > Peronosporales > Peronosporaceae > Phytophthora > Phytophthora cinnamomi. The sequence goes on along the minus strand of NW_027150985.1, from coordinate 6,175 downwards.
GGACGTAAGTCTTCTCACGTCCGAGATGTCCCGCAGTCGGGGCATCATGATACTCGTACATGATCCTGAGTCGCAGGTCATGGTCATTTGGCACGACAACGCGATCCGCGTTGTCGTCGACTGCGTTGTAGAGTAGCAGTCCGTCGTGCACACGAAAGCGGTGTGCACGCGCTCGAAGGTGCTTGGGCAGCTTCTGACGGGACTTGTCAGAGGGCGCTGTGCCATAGGCCAGCAAGAGTTTCGCGTCCGCGTCGTGCGCGTACGCGGCCTTCACATCATCCAACAGAGATGATGTGGGTTTGCTCGATCGCATGGCGTCAATGGCATTGACGTCAACAGCTTCTGCATAGTCTGGCCGACGTGACAACGCGTCGGCCACCACGTTCAATCTTCCGGGTTTGTATTCGACCCGGAAGTTATACTCCGCAAAGAATGAGAGCCATCTCGCCATTCTTTGTGATATGTGTGGTGACTTCACTGCGGTACGCAGTGAAGCATGGTCGGTGTAGACCACAAATGGTCTACTCCCAAGCAAATACACTCGGAACTTTGCGAGTGCATACTTCATGGCAAGGAGTTCCTTGTCATGTACCGGATAGTTGCGCTCAGCTGGCTTCAGCTGACGCGATTGGTAGTAGACGACACGATCACGGCCCTCGTGATCGTGCTGCATCAACGCGCATCCGATCGCGAAATCGGATGCGTCACACACTACGTGAAATGGGCGATCTTGGTCAGCCACTGCCAAGATCGGCGCCTCAGTCAAGCCCCGCTTGACTGCATCGAATGCCTTTTGGCAATTGGGTGTCCAATTCCACACAGCTTCTTTCTTAAGAAGCTGTGACAGCGGGCGGATCTTGCCCGCATAATCCTCCACGTACTTGCACAAGTACGTGGCCAAGCCAAGGAACTGCCTCAGTTCCTTGACACTTGAAGGCGTTGGCCATTCGTTAATCACTCTGACCTTTTCTGGGTCAGGGCGGACACCATTCTTCCCTACGAGACACCCGAGGACGGGTATCTCGCTCGCCCCGAAGATACACTTCTTCAGGTTCGCGTAGAGCTTATGCTTTCGCATAAGCTCAAGTAGCTACCGGAGATGCACCCTGTGCATCTCTACGTCGGTCTTCCCGTCCACAGCCCGGCTGTGGATGAATACATCATCGAAGTAGCTCGGTGCGAAGTCGCGCACCGAGCGCAACAAGTGCGTCACGCACCTGTTGAAAGTCGCAGGGGCGTTCTTAAGCCCCTGTGGCATTACTAGCCATTCCCAGAGCATGCCGCTTGGCGTGCTCACTGCCGTGAGAGGAATATCGCTCTCACGCATTAGGATTTGATAAAATCCATCTCGCAAGTCGAGAGCACTGTAAACGGTGCTCCCGGCCATCGAATCGATGATAACATCTTTTCGTGGTATCGGCGTCTGCGCCGGTACCGTCGCATCGTTCAGCTTGTTGTAGGCATGAACGATGCGCCATCCGCCCTGTGGCTTCTTGACACAGAACGTCGGAGCACTGTGCGGGGACTTTGATTCCCGCACTTGTCCTGCTTTACGACGACTTTCAAAGAAGTCGTCGATCGCTTTCACTTGCTCTCGCGGCAGTGGCCACTGACGCGTGACACAGTATTTCGTGCCCGGCACGAGATCAATCTCGTGCTGAATGCCCTTATCCTGCGGAAGCTCCGCAGGAATGTCTTCCGGGAGTACATCTTTGTACTCCCTCAGCAATTCGTAATAGGGACTCGACTTCAGCGAGTCCCAACCTTGTTCCTCGAAGCGCTCTCGCTTCGTCTTCGCACTGAGAGTGTCTTCACTCTCAGTGGTACTTCCCATGAAGAGCTGTCTCAGCTCTTCGCTCTCGCTCGCCGTTCTTTCGCTGTCCGAAAGAACGCAGACTTGCTCGATGCGTCCATCGTGCAAGTCGCGCGTGAAGCGCTTCCAGCTCATGGCTGGAAGCGAAGTCAACTCCGACGCCGTCGTCGGAGGACTAGCGAGTTCCATGTCACGATACTGGAATCCAGTATCGGTGCGCGTCAAGACGCTTAGCGTCTTGACATTCGGCGTCACCGCCGCAGTCTGCCCAGCAGACTGCTCTTGTTGCGTCTCGGTCCCGGACCGAGACTTGCGCAGCGTTTTCCGCTTGCGCCGTTTTTCTTGTTGTGCGGAGCCCGGCTCCGCACAGTTGTTCTTCTTGTCCAGGCTCGGCCGTGGACAGTCGTTCGCCGGCGGACCCTGTCCGCGGGCGCGCGGTATCAAGCCCGGCTTGACCGTATTTCCCTTCGTGCAGCCCGGCTGCACGGTAATGTGTCCTTCGCCGGCAGACCCTGTCTGCGGGCGCGCGATATCAAGCCCGGCTTGATCGCATGAGCGCTTCGTCGTGCAGCCCGGCTGCACGACAGCATGCAAATTGCGTCAGTGCGGTACGTTTGCAACCGCCCGCACTGTTTGCAGCGTCAACTCCCGGAGTTGACACGCCTTCGTCACCTCGACGCCAATCATTGGCGGAGCCCCTCATGACCGAGGGTGCGTCGGCTCCCGGAGCCGACGCGTCGTTGTCGACCTGACCGCTTCGGGTCAGGGACTGTCCCTTACACGCTTGAACGTGGGTGTTGGTTCCCGGAACCAACACATCTTTTTCTTCCGACGTCGGCAGCATTGCCGACGTGGGTCTCACTTGTGCGCGCCCTCGCGCACTTCCTGGGCACTCCGGGACAGCAGCATGAAGCGCTGTCTCGACTGGTGAGCCGCGCGCACCTGCTGGTGCGCGCGCTGCAGTAACAGGGCCATCGCTCTCTGTTCCGCTATCGCGTCCGAAGCGCACAAGCGTGTGCTTCTTCCAGTCTATCACCGGATCATGCCGTGCAAGCCACGGCATGCCCATTACCACGTCGAACTTATCGTCCAGGTCCAGGACGATAAAGTGTTCGACAAACACTCGTTGTTTGTACGAGAAGCGCACGTTCACGACGCGCGCGCTTCTCGGTCTTCACTATGGCACCTGTTGCCAGTCGTACCTCCAGAAGACTTCGAGGTGTATCTACCTCCTCGAAGTCAAGTCTCGGCAGGCTTCGTAGTCGAACAAAGTTGTTCGACGCGCCTGAATCTACCAAAGCTCGAAGAGAGTCACTCGCTCTCTTCGAGTAAACCTTCAAGATGACTAGGTTCGGCCTGTCATCTTGTTTCTTGCAGTGAGAGCTGGTCTCACTGGGGGCTGCAGTCCTCAGTGTCGCGTGCCCGATGTCGGCACGCGCGACTGCATTACCAGTAGGGCGCCCCGCGCCTACTGGATGTTCGCGTTTTTTGTTGGTCCGCGGCGATGCCTAGCATCGCCACGACGGCCACCTCCAGGGGGCATGGGAGCTGTACACTCCCGTGCAAAGTGACCGATCCTTCCGCAGCGGAAGCATCGCACGTTACCTCCCTGCTGCTGGTAACCAGCAGTTGTTGCATTCGAGAGGTCCATTGGTTCTGGACCTCCCGTCCTCACTACCGGGCGCGGTTGCGCCCTCGGTACGTTTACATGGAGTTTAGCCTGCCGCAGGCTAAACTCTTCTTGCATGGCAAGAGTTATTGCAGCTTCGAGAGTACTCGGGTACTCTCGGAAGAGATAGGTCTTCACAGGCCCATCTCTAAGCCCCTTCATGAACGTGACGACCTTGGTCGCCTCGTCAATCGGGTTAGTCACGATATTTGATATCAAATATCGTGCGCGCTGCGCGTAAGCATGGACGTCATGCTTACCCTGCTGAAGGTCGAGGAACTCCGCCCTCGACCGGAACTCGTTTTGCGGGGGCTCAAACGCTTGTCTGAGCTCCTCTTTGAACACTTCGTACGTGCTGAAGCACGTAGGATCGGAGAGTCGGCGTCCATACGCCCAACTCCTTGCGCGTCCGCCAAGGCAGGACATGGCGAACGCGACCTTCGACAGCGGGTCGACGATGCGTCGAGCCGCTATGGCTGTGTCGAGTTCGACAAGCCATCGGAGGAGAGGCTCGCCCTCTCTTCCCACGTAATTGCTTACGCTCAACTTTAATGGTTGAGCACGCGGTGTCGTCCCTGACGACGCCGTCACTGAGGAAGCAGCGTCACGCTGCTCCTTCATGATGAACCCCAGAGCAACACCATGTTGCTCCGTCGGCGATAGCGTACGCAGCATTGTAGCTATCGCCGCTTCTCCAATGACTGTTGACAGTCGTTGGAGGGCCTCCCACCTGGGTCAGACAGGTGGGGCAGTCAGCGCGTGCAACATGCGTTGCAGGCGTGTTGAGCTTCCATGGGCACCTCCGTGCTCATGTGGTTCTCGGCTCCGCGTTCGTACACCGCGTACGAACGTCAAGCAGTCGGTCGTTGGACGGACTACAAAGTGCTACCAGGTGTAGTGGGTCTAACTTGACTCACTACTTTTGCTTACACGTTGCGCAACGTGTATTAGGAAGCGTAAGTACTTAGTAATTACTTAGGTTAATTATATTTGAATACACAAATATAAGTTAAGTAACAAAAGGGATCCAAGTGACTTAGATTAGGTAAAATGAGAACTGTATTGTTTGTAAATTGATCTTCCTCTAAAATCTGCTAAAAACTGTTTATCATCTATGAAAGGGTTGGCAGCGGCTGGCTGTCAGAGCCCCGCTAATATGCATGTCTCTGATTGGTAGAAAGATGTTGCTTTCTACCAATAGGATCTTTTGGGTGTGTGTGGACCACTCACTGTGGTGGTCCACTTCAATGTATCCATCGGTGTGTCTTACACCAATGTGAGGAAGTATCCAAAACGTTTAACAGATAACCTATCTGTTAAATTCACAAGTGGCTTGCAGCCACTTGTACGTGTAACCCCGTTACAGAAAGTGTGATGTAGAATGGTGAGGAAGGGGTGTTGGTGTGGGATGGTGATGAGGGTGTGGTTTTGGATGAAGTGGGTGTGGAGGATGGTAGTTGCGATGGGTAGGGTGTGGTTGAATGTGGTAGATGAAAAGGGGAAGGTAGGTGTGTGGTGTTGGGTAGAAAGTGTGATGTAGAATGGTGAGGAAGGGGTGCTGTTGTGGGATGTTGATGAGGTTTTGGTTTTGGATGAAGTGGGTGGGGAGTATGGGAATTGTGAAGGGTAGGTAGTGGTGGAATATGGTAGATGAAAATGGGAAGGTAGGTGTGTGGTATTGGGTAGAAAGTGTGATGTAGAATGGTGAGGAATGGGTGTTGTTGGGGGGATTTCATGAAGGTATGGATGAGGTGGATGGGGAGAATGGGTGTTATGAAGGTGATGTGTGATGGAATATGTTGATTGGTGGTGATGGTAGGAAATGGGGGTATGATTGGGTAGGAATGTAGTAGGTATTAGAGAGGATGTGGTAGATGTTGGGTAGTGTGGGTGAATATTTAGATATGTTGTAGTGGAAATTTGGAAGAAGGTGGTATGATAATATTTAGAAATTGATTAGATAAAGGATTGTAATATAATGTGATATTGGAGAAAACAATAACAGTATTGATTGGATAAGGAAGGTTGATGATAAAGTTGGTGTGAAGAAGGTATGTTGTGAAGTTGGTGTGTGGATTAAAGTATTAATGGGTTGTTGTTGGAAGTGGTAGAGATATGGTTAATGGTGGGAAGAAAGTGAATAATAAGTTTTAATAAAGGTGAGTTGAGTTTGAGGTAGAGTTAGTGTTTAGTGTTTAGGGTTTAGTGTTTAGTGTTAAGTGTTAAGTGTTAAGTCTTTAGGGTTTAGGGTTTATGGTTTAGGGTTTAGGGTTTAGGGTTTAGGGTTTAGGGTTTAGGGTTTAGGGTTTAGGGTTTAGGGTTTAGGGTTTAGGGTTTAGGGTTTAGGGTTTAGGGTTTAGGGTTTAGGGTTTAGGGTTTAGGGTTTAGGGTTTAGGGTTTAGGGTTTAGGGTTTAGGTTTAGGGTTTATGGTTTATGGTTTATGGTTTATGGTTTATGGTTTATGGTTTATGGTTTATGGTTTATGGTTTATGGTTTATGGTTTATGGTTTATGGTTTATGGTTTATGGTTTAGGTTTAGGGTTTAGGGTTTAGGTTTAGGGTTTAGGAGTTAGGGGTTAGGATTTAGGGTTTAGGGTTTAGGGTTTAGGGTTTAAGTTTCAGGGTTTAGGTTTTAGGGTTTCGGTTTTAGGGTTTAGGGTTTAGGGTTTAAGGTTTAGGGTTTAGGGTTTAG